>NC_091287.1:327804624-328105306 GCF_032444005.1 Ranitomeya imitator | reverse complement strand
AATAGGATACTGCAAGGGCTCAAAGAAAAAACCACAGCGCCTAGCATACTCCAAGTCCATCAAATTCAGGGCAGCGCCGGAATCCACAAATGCCATAATAGAATAGGATTGCTGTGAATTCTGTGGTCAAGCTCCCTCCTGTGGTCATGAATGGTACTTCGGCTGGTTCTGTCTATGAGCTTCTGCTGGTGGATGTGAGTGGGGCTGCGGCTTCTGAGTTTTTTTCCTTAGGTGACGAGGTTAAGTCGTTAGGTGCTGCTCTATTTAACTCCACCTAGTTCTTTGTTCCTGGCCTCCAGTCAATGTTCCAGTATTGGTCTGGCTCTCTCCTGGATCGTTCTTGTGGCCTGTCTGCCCTGCATAAGCTAAGTTCTGCTTGTGTTACTTTTGTTTGCTATATTTTCTGTCCAGCTTGCTATATTGGTTTTTCTTGCTTGCTGGAAGCTCTGAGACGCAGAGGGAGCACCTCCGTACCGTTAGTCGGTGCGGAGGGCCTTTTTGCCCCTCTGCGTGGTTGTTTGTAGGTTTTTGTGCGGACCGCAAAGCTATCTTTCCTATCCTCGGTCTATTCAGTAAGTCGGGCCTCACTTTGCTAAATCTATTTCATCTCTGTGTTTGTATTTTCGTCTTTACTCACAGTCATTATATGTGGGGGGCTGCCTTTTCCTTTGGGGAATTTCTCTGAGGCAAGGTAGGCTTATTTTTCTATCTTCAGGGCTAGTTAGTTTCTCAGGCTGTGCCGAGTTGCATAGGGAGCGTTAGGCGCAATCCACGGCTACCTCTAGTGTGGTATGATAGGATTAGGGATTGCGGTCAGCAGAGTTCCCACGTCTCAGAGCTCGTCCTATGTTAGTAACCATCAGGTCACTTTGTGTGCTCTTAACCACTAGGTCCATTGTGGTTCTGAATCACCTGTTCATAACAGTACTGGAGGCCCAAAGTACTAATGCTTCTCAATAGAGGGAAAAGAGAAGTTCTGAGACCATTTTTTTTTCTTTGCACTGTGTTTTGTCTTTCTTTTCCCCTTTATATCAGGGTGGTTCAGAACACAGGTGTAGACATGGACATTCAAGGTCTGTCCTCTTTGATGCATAATCTCGCTATAAGTGTTCAGAACATTCAAGATTTAGTGGTTCAGAATCCTATGTTAGAACCTAAAATTCCTATTCCTGAGTTATTTTCTGGAGATAGAGCTAAGTTTCTGAATTTCAAAAATAATTGTAAACTATTTCTGGCTTTGAAACCCCGCTCCTCTGGTGACCCAGTTCAACAAGTAAAGATCATAATTTCTTTATTACGTGGCGACCCTCAAGACTGGGCATTTTCCCTTGCACCAGGAGATCCTGCATTATGTGATATTGATGTGTTTTTTCTGGCGCTCGGGTTGCTTTATGATGAACCTAATTCAGTGGATCAGGCAGAGAAAATCTTGCTGGCTCTGTGTCAGGGTCAGGATGAGGTAGAGATATATTGTCAGAAATTTAGGAAGTGGTCTGTGCTCACTCAATGGAATGAATGTGCTCTGGCAGCAATTTTCAGAAAGGGTCTCTCTGAAGCCCTTAAGCATGACATGGTGGGATTTCCTATGCCTGCTGGTCTGAATGAGTCTATGTCTTTGGCCATTCAGATCGATCGACGCTTACGTGAGCGTAAAACTGTGCACCATTTGGCGGTATTATCTGAGTATAAACCTGAGCCTATGCAATGCAATAGGACTTTGACCAGAGCTGAACGGCAAGAACACAGACGACGGAATGGGCTGTGTTTTTGCTGTGGTGATTCCACTCATGCTATCTCCGATTGTCCTAAGCGCACTAAGCGGTTCGCTGGGTCTGCCACCATTGGTACGGTACAGTCGAAATTTCTTTTGTCCGTTACTTTGATCTGCTCTTTGTCATCCTATTCTGTCATGGCATTTGTGGATTCAGGCGCTGCCCTGAATTTGATGGACTTGGAGTATGCTAGGCGCTGTGGGTTTTTCTTGGAGCCCTTGCAGTATCCCATTCCATTGAGAGGAATTGATGCTACGCCTTTGGCCAAGAATAAGCCTCAGTACTGGACCCAGCTGACCATGTGCATGGCTCCTGCGCATCAGGAGGATATTCGCTTTTTGGTGTTGCATAATCTGCATGATGTGGTCGTGTTGGGGTTGCCATGGCTACAAGTCCATAACCCAGTATTGGATTGGAAATCAATGTCTGTGTCCAGCTGGGGTTGTCAGGGGGTACATGGTGATGTTCCATTTCTGTCTATTTCATCATCCACCCCTTCTGAGGTCCCAGAGTTCTTGTCGGATTACCGGGATGTATTTGATGAGCCCAAGTCCAGTACTCTACCTCCGCATAGTGATTGTGATTGTGCTATCGATTTGATTCCTGGTAGTAAGTTTCCTAAAGGTCGACTGTTTAATTTGTCTGTGCCTGAGCACGCCGCTATGCGGAGTTACGTAAAGGAATCCTTGGAGAAGGGTCATATTCGCCCGTCGTCGTCGCCATTGGGAGCAGGGTTCTTTTTTGTGGCCAAGAAGGATGGTTCGCTGAGACCTTGTATTGATTACCGCCTTCTAAATAAAATCACGGTCAAATTTCAGTACCCCTTGCCGCTGCTGTCCGATTTGTTTGCTCAGATTAAGGGGGCTAGTTGGTTCACCAAGATAGATCTTCGTGGTGCGTATAATCTTGTGCGCATTAAACAGGGCGATGAATGGAAAACAGCATTTAATACGCCCGAGGGCCATTTTGAGTACCTGGTTATGCCATTCGGGCTTTCTAATGCTCCATCAGTGTTTCAGTCCTTCATGCATGACATCTTCCGAGAGTACCTGGATAAATTCCTGATTGTATACTTGGATGATATTTTGGTCTTCTCGGATGATTGGGAGTCTCACGTGAAGCAGGTCAGAATGGTGTTCCAGGTCCTGCGTGCGAATTCTTTGTTTGTGAAGGGGTCAAAGTGTCTCTTTGGTGTTCAGAAGGTTTCATTTTTGGGTTTCATTTTTTCCCCTTCTACTATCGAGATGGACCCTGTTAAAGTTCAGGCCATTTATGATTGGACTCAGCCGACTTCTCTGAAGAGTCTGCAAAAGTTCCTGGACTTTGCTAATTTTTATCGTCGCTTCATCAATAATTTTTCTAGTATTGCTAAACCGTTGACTGATTTAACCAAGAAGGGTGCTGATGTGGTCAATTGGTCTTCTGCTGCTGTGGAAGCTTTTCAAGAGTTGAAGCATCGTTTTTCTTCTGCCCCTGTGTTGTGTCAACCAGATGTTTCGCTCCCGTTCCAGGTCGAGGTTGATGCTTCTGAGATTGGAGCAGGGGCTGTTTTGTCGCAAAGAAGTTCTGATGGCTCGGTGATGAAACCATGCGCCTTCTTTTCCAGGAAGTTTTCGCCTGCTGAGCGTAATTATGATGTTGGCAATCGAGAGTTGCTGGCCATGAAGTGGGCGTTCGAGGAGTGGCGTCATTGGCTTGAGGGAGCTAAGCATCGCGTGGTGGTCTTGACTGATCACAAGAACTTGACTTATCTCGAGTCTGCCAAACGGTTGAATCCTAGACAGGCTCGTTGGTCGCTGTTTTTCTCCCGTTTTGACTTTGTGGTTTCGTACCTTCCGGGCTCTAAAAATGTGAAGGCGGATGCCCTGTCTAGGAGTTTTGTACCCGACTCTCCGGGTTTGTCTGAGCCGGCGGGTATTCTCAAAGAGGGGGTAATTTTATCTGCCATCTCCCCTGATTTGCGGCGGGTGCTGCAAAAATTTCAGGCTAATAGACCTGACCGTTGCCCAGCGGAGAAACTGTTTGTTCTGATAAATGGACGAGTAGAGTTATCTCTGAGGTTCATTGTTCGGTGTTGGCTGGTCATCCTGGAATCTTTTGTACCAGAGATTTGGTGGCTAGATCCTTTTGGTGGCCGTCTCTGTCGCGGGATGTGCGTTCGTTTGTGCAGTCCTGTGGGATTTGTGCTCGGGCTAAGCCCTGCTGTTCTCGTGCCAGTGGGTTGCTTTTGCCCTTGCCAGTCCCGAAGAGGCCCTGGACGCATATCTCTATGGATTTTATTTCGGATCTCCTCGTCTCTCAGAAAATGTCGGTCATTTGGGTTGTTTGTGATCGCTTCTCGAAGATGGTCCATTTGGTACCCTTGTCTAAATTGCCTTCCTCCTCTGATTTGGTGCCATTGTTCTTCCAGCATGTGGTTCGTTTACATGGCATTCCGGAGAACATCGTTTCTGACAGAGGTTCCCAGTTTGTTTCGATGTTTTGGTGAGCCTTTTGTGCTAGGATGGGCATTGATTTGTCTTTTTCCTCGGCTTTCCATCCTCAGACAAATGGCCAGACTGAACGAACCAATCAGACCTTGGAAACATATCTGAGATGTTTTGTTTCTGCCGATCAGGATGATTGGGTGTCCTTTTTGCCTTTGGCTGAGTTCGCCCTTAATAATCGGGCCAGCTCGGCTACTTTTGTTTTGCCGTTTTTCTGCAATTCTGGTTTCCATCCTCGTTTCTCTTCAGGGCAGGTTGAGTCTTCGGACTGTCCTGGTGTGGATACTGTGGTGGATAGGTTGCAGCAGATTTGGACTCATGTGGTGGACAATTTGACATTGTCTCAGGAGAAGGCTCAACGTTTCGCTAACCGCAGGCGCTGTGTGGGTCCCCGACTTCGTGTTGAGGATTTGGTTTGGTTGTCATCTCGTTATATTCCTATGAAAGTTTCCTCTCCTAAGTTTAAGCCTCGTTTCATTGGTCAATACAGGATTTCTGAGGTTCTTAATCCTGTGTCTTTTAGTTTGACCCTTCCAGCTTCTTTTTCCATCCATAACGTATTCCATAGGTCATTGTTGCGGAGATACGTGGCACCTGTGGTTCCATCCGTTGATCCTCCTGCCCCGGTTTTGGTTGAGGGGGAGTTGGAGTATATAGTGGAGAAGATTTTGGATTCTCGTATTTCGAGACGGAAACTTCAGTACCTGGTTAAGTGGAAGGGTTATGGTCAGGAAGATAATTCCTGGGTCTTTGCCTCTGATGTTCATGCTGCCGATCTGGTTCGTGCCTTTCATTTGGCTCATCCTGGTCGGCCTGGGGGCTCTGGTGAGGGTTCGGTGACCCCTCCTCAAGGGGGGGGTACTGTTGTGAATTCTGTGGTCAAGCTCCCTCCTGTGGTCATGAATGGTACTTCGGCTGGTTCTGTCTATGAGCTTCCACTGGTGGATGTGAGTGGGGCTGCGGCTTCTGAGTTTCCTTCCTCAGGTGACGAGGTTAAGTCGTTAGGTGCTGCTCTATTTAACTCCACCTAGTTCTTTGTTCCTGGCCTCCAGTCAATGTTCCAGTATTGGTCTGGCTCTCTCCTGGATCGTTCTTGTGGCCTGTCTGCCCTGCATAAGCTAAGTTCTGCTTGTGTTACTTTTGTTTGCTATATTTTCTGTCCAGCTTGCTATATTGGTTTTTCTTGCTTGCTGGAAGCTCTGAGACGCAGAGGGAGCACTTCCGTACCGTTAGTCGGTGCGGAGGGTCTTTTTGCCCCTCTGCGTGGTTGTTTGTAGGTTTTTGTGCGGACCGCAAAGCTATCTTTCCTATCCTCGGTCTATTCAGTAAGTCGGGCCTCACTTTGCTAAATCTATTTCATCTCTGTGTTTGTATTTTCATCTTTACTCACAGTCATTATATGTGGGGGGCTGCCTTTTCCTTTGGGGAATTTCTCTGAGGCAAGGTAGGCTTATTTTTCTATCTTCAGGGCTAGTTAGTTTCTCAGGCTGTGCCGAGTTGCATAGGGAGCGTTAGGCGCAATCCACGGCTACCTCTAGTGTGGTATGATAGGATTAGGGATTGCGGTCAGCAGAGTTCCCACGTCTCAGAGCTCGTCCTATGTTAGTAACTATCAGGTCACTTTGTGTGCTCTTAACCACTAGGTCCATTGTGGTTCTGAATCACCTGTTCATAACATAGGATGACAAAGAGCAAATCAGAGTAACAGACAATAGAAATTTAGACTGTACCGTACCAATGGAGGCAGACCTAGCGAACCGCTTAGTGCGCTTAGGACAATCGGAGATAGCATGAGTGGAATCACCACAGTAAAAACATAGCCCATTCCGACGTCTGTGTTCTTGCCGTTCAGCTCTGGTCAAAGTCCTATCACATTGCATAGGCTCAGGCCCATGCTCAGATAGTACCGCCAAATGGTGCACAGCTTTACGTTCACGCAAGCGTCGATCGATCTGAATGGCCAAGGACATAGACTCATTCAGACCAGCAGGCATGGGAAATCCCACCATGACATCCTTAAGGGCCTCAGAGAGACCCTTTCTGAAGATTGCTGCCAGGGCACATTCATTCCACTGAGTGAGCACAGACCACTTTCTAAACTTCTGACAATATATCTCCGCTTCATCCTGACCCTGACACAGAGCCAGCAAGATTTTCTCTGCCTGATCCACTGAATTAAGTTCGTCATAAAGCAATCCAAGCGCCAGGAAAAACGCATTAACATCACGCAATGCCGGATCTCCTGGCGCAAGGAAAAATGCCCAGTCTTGAGGGTCACCACGTAACAAAGAAATAATGATCTTTACTTGTTGAGCAGGGTCACCTGAGGAGCGAGGTTTCAAGGCAAGAAACAATTTACAATTATTTTTGAAATTCAAGAACTTAGATCTATCACCAAAAAACAAATCAGGAATTGGAATCCTAGGCTCTGACATCGGATTCTGAACCACAAAATCTTGAATGTTTTGTACCCTTGTAGTGAGATTATCCATCCAAGAGGACAGACCTTGAATGTCCATGTTTACACCAGTGTCCTGAACCACCCAGAGGTAAAGGGGAAAAGAGAGACAAAACACACTGCAAAGAAAAAAAAATGGTCTCAGAACTTCTCTTATCCCTCTATTGAGATGCATTAGTACTTTAGGCCACCTGTACTGTTATGACCTGGTGTTCAGGACAATAATGGACCTGGTGGTTAAGAGCACACGGAATGACCTGATAGTTACTGATAATAAAGGACGTGCTCTGGGATGTGGGAACTCTGCTGACCGCAATCCCTAATCCTATCAAACACACTAGAAATAGCCGTGGATTGCGCCTAACGCTCCCTATGCAACTCGGCACAGCCTAAGGAACTAGCTAGACCTGAAGATAGAAAAATAAAGCCTACCTTGCCTCAGAGAAATTCCCCAAAGGAAAAGGCAGCCCCCCACATATAATGACTGTGAGTAAAGATGAAAATACAAACACAGAGATGAAATAGATTTAGCAAAGTGAGGCCCGACTTACTGAACAGACCGAGGATAGGAAAGGTTACTTTGCGGTCAGCACAAAAACCTACAAAAAGACCACGCAGAGGGCGCAAAAAGACCTTCCGCACCTACTCACGGTGCGGAGGCGCTCCCTCTGTGTCCCAGAGCTTCCAGCAAGCAAGAGAACAATAAAAATAGCAAGCTGGACAGAAAAATAGCAAACAAAAGAAATACAAGCTGAAACTTAGCTTCTGCTGGGAAGACAGGTCACAAGAACGATCCAGGAGTGAACTAGACGAATACTGGAACATTGTCAGGTGGCATGGAGCAAAGATCTAAGTGGAGTTAAATAGAGCAGCCAGCTAACGAATTAACCTCGTCACCTGAGGAAGGAAACTCAGAAACACCCACCAGAGGAAGTCCATGGACAGAACCAGCCGAAGTACCATTCATGACCACAGGAGGGAGCCCGACAACAGAATTCACAACAGTAGCCCCACCAGAATATAATGTAGTTCCCTGAGAGAATAATGCAGCCCTACCACAGAATATAATGTAGCCCCCCATAGAGTATACTGTAGCCCCCTCATATAGTATGATGTAGCCCTCCAGAATATAATGTAGTTCCCTGAGAGAATAATGCAGTCCCCCTACAGGGTATAATGCAGTACCCTCATAAAGTATAGTGTAGCACCCTCATAGGGTATAATGCAGCCCCTCTCCACCTCCATCATTGTTCTCCCCATCATTGCCTTCTCCCCCACCACCCCATCATTGCCTTTTCCCACACAACCCACATCATTGCCCATTCCACCACCATCATTGTCTTTTCCACCACCACCGTCATTGTCCTTTACACCACAACCATCATTACTTTCTCCCCCGCCACCCCCATCATTGCGCTTTTCAACACCCCCATCATTGCCCATTTCAACACCTTCATTGCCTCCCCCACCACCATCATTGTACTTTCCACCACAACCATCATAGCCTTCTTTCCCACCACTCCATCATTGCCCATTCCACCACATCCATCATTGCCTTTCCCCACTAGCATCATCATCCTTTCCACCACAACCATCATTGCCTTCTTCCCCACCACCCCATCATTGCCGATTTCACCACCTCCATCATTGCCTCCTTCCCCACCATCCGCATAGTCCTTTCCTGCCACCTCCAATACACACATCTCCAATACACACACAGCATCACACCACTCTTTCTCACTCACACACACACAAGGCACTGCACCACACACACACCACCATACCACTCTCTCACACTCACACACAAAGCACCACATCACACCACATACACACACGCAGACAGACACACAGCACCACTCACCTCTCGCAGCACATCTCGGCAGCCTCTTCCTCGCCCGCAGCTTTCTGTCTGAAACAGCCACGCGCTGAATGATGATGTCATCCAGCTGCGCTGTCTCAGACAGGAAGTGCCGGGCAGGAAGCAGGATGCCGGGATGTGCTGTGAGAGGTGAGTAGTGCTGTGTGTCTGTCTGAGTGCATGTGTGTATGTGGTGCGGTGCTTTGTGTGTGAGTGGTGTGGTGGTGGTGGGGCTTTACATGTGGGCAGTGTTAGCTGCAGCCTGCGGCTAATGCTGCCCGCTATTAAAGTGAAATGGCATTCACTCCTCTCCACTCCCATGGGGGTATGGAGAAGCATGAAAATTAATTTCACTTTAGCAGTTATACGTAATGTAATGTGCAATATGTGGGATTGACCACACGTAGGATTGACCACACGCAAATTAAAGCAGAGAATTAAAGAACATGTATCAGGAGCTGCTATTGGTAACAACAATGATAAACGCTCTTTGTCATTAGAATCTAGAGTCTAGACACTTCAAGGAGGTTCAAGCAGGTGACACAACTTCCATGAGAGTAACTGCCATTGAACAAGCAAAGTCCTCCTCCTGACTTGCTGACATAACACCACTTGCTGGAAAATGTGTTTTATCATCATTCAGCTCTTGTGACAGTATTTGCATTCTCCCATAGTCAACTTCTTTTGAACATGACTGCTCAATTATTTGAGCATCACTATATGCG
This sequence comes from Ranitomeya imitator, assembly GCF_032444005.1. Classification (NCBI taxonomy): domain Eukaryota; kingdom Metazoa; phylum Chordata; class Amphibia; order Anura; family Dendrobatidae; genus Ranitomeya; species Ranitomeya imitator. The sequence continues at coordinate 328,096,007 of NC_091287.1, read as the reverse complement.
ATCTTCTCATGTCCTTCTGGAAATGGGCAAGGCGAGAGGCCAGAAACTCCAAATGAAAATGTGAACAGCTCATCGGAGTGTCAAAGGGATCACTTGTCTCCTGGCACTCGGCATTGTGGGAGGAAGGAGGATCTGGGTGAGGATTATGTGGTCCAGAATCAAGGCTACTGAGACTGGACTGTGTGGTAGACAGGGTGGTGCTGGCAAAGTGACTGGAAGTATTATCTTCTATACATCCAATAACCTTTTCACACTGGTCTGGCTTCAAGAGTGATGTTCCGCACCCCCTACAAAGTATGACTAGAAGATAGATCAACATGATGTGTGTGTTTGTTGCGCTCCTGTGGCAGTCACAGTTTCACCTTGCCCATGGCCTTGGCCTCTGCGTTTACCATTAGCATCTCATCCTCTTCACTGTCCCTTACCATGCGCCTTGCCCATTTTAAATTATTTATGATTTGTTCCTGTTGTGAAGACGTTGCAGACAGTATTACAGTGTCACAAAACATTGCCTTCTACAAATGGGCGTATAAGACTGCAGTACTAATACAGCAATTAGATTTTTTAAAAAACAATTTTTTTTGAGGGGGCTTGAGGTCCAACGCTAGCATGATAAAAGCTGTATAAAATGTCACTGCTTACAAAAAATGCAGTATTGCAATGCTATCAAAATTTGCCACCTCAGATGGACATATAAGACTGCAGCATCAATATAGAAATGTGATATTTTTTAACCCCTTTACAAACTTCTTCTGGCGCTTACCAATAACGAAAAACTGATTGGCACTTCCAAATCAGCAAACTGGTGTGTACAGGTGCAAACTAGGAGCATCCACCTCCATATACAGCAAAAAAGTTTCATTATGTAGTGCTAAAGCATATAAATATGTCATATATGAAATATGAATAGCATTACTGCTCTATATAATAAGAAAAAATGGAGATGCTTAGCACATAATTTGGCCAATTCAAACATACCCAGCAGCCAACGACAATGCGGTCTCCGGTATGCTGGAAACTTACGTGTCTAAGGCCGATTTCACATGTCCTGTTATTTCCGGTACCGGAAAACCTGGTACCGGAGATATCTATGTCTGTGTGTCCGTGTGTGTACTACATGTGGCACACATGTGGCAATGGTGTGCTGCATCAGTATCACACGGATGGCCGCCGAGGAAGGAGCGCTACAGTAAGCGCTGTTCCCCTGCGTGTGGTGCTGAAGCCGGCTGTAATTCCTTCTCCCCTGCTCAGCCGGTGAGCAGGGGAAAATGAATGAAAGAAAAAAACGATGTGGGGTCCCCCATATATTTTTAAAGCAACCAGGCAAAACTCACAGGTGCGGGCTGCTATTCTCAGGCTGGTAAGGGACCATGGATATGGCCCCCCAGCCTAAAAACAGCAGCTCGCAGCTGCCCAGAAAAGGCGCATCTATTAGATACGCCAATTTTGGAGCTTTACAGGGTTCTTCCCACTTGCCATGTAGAGGTGGCAACTGGGGTAATCAGGTGTTAATGTCACCTTCCTATTGTAAGGTGACATTAAGCCGGCTTAGTAATGGAGAGGTGTCAATAAGACATCTCTCCATTACTAATCCTGTAGTTGTTAAATGCTTAATAAAACACCACACAGTAAGAAAAAAGTCTTTTAATGAAAGCAAACAAAAAACAGCAGCTCGCAGCTGCCCAGAAAAGGCGCATCTATTAGATATGCCAATTTTGGAGCTTTACAGTGTTCTTCCCACTTGCCATGTAGAGGTGGCAAGTGGGGTAATCAGGTGTTAATGTCACCTTCCTATTGTAAGGTGACATTAAGCCGGCTTAGTAATGGAGAGGTGTCAATAAGACATCTCTCCATTACTAATCCTATAGTTGTTAAATGCTTAATAAAACACCACACAGTAAGAAAAAAAGTCTTTTAATGAAAGCAAATAAACACAGTTTTGCCATCTTTCTTAGACTTCCAATCCAAGTGAAGCCTTCAATCTCCTGTAAAAAATATCAAAATAAAAAACCAACAATAGACCCATACCTGTCCGGTGTGCAGTCAGTCCCACGCAGTAATCCATGTCTGGGGAATGTACAGTTTACAATTGGGAGCGGTGCTAATGTGACCATCCCCGGCTGTAAACTACTGGGGAATGAATAAGACGCTGTGGGCGCAGGCTCAGTTTTTAGTGGTGAGTGACGTCACTGAACTGAGTCTGTGCTTGCTGCTTCTCATTTTTTTCTACATTTACATATGCTTTTTTGCATTTTTAATTGTCTGTTCAATCAATGTCACGTGTATACTATATATGTCTTCAATGCACGATAAGGTAGATCATGAGTAAGACTCTGTAGTTGAAACGCGTTGATCATTCTCACTGGTGTGCCATGTGTTTGCTATTCATATTTTTTGAAGAACATTATACATTTTTAAGTTTTCTAAAAATGCTTCACAAAGTTGTAGCCACCTCCGCCTCAAGCTGGATCATTTCTCCTCTTGTTCTCACAAAAATTGATGGTATGGTGTGGTATATGGGGTACAAAGATAGTGGGGCCATTCTTCATCAATGGAAACCTCAATGCCACTGGATATCTGAAATTGCTGCATGATGATTTGTTGCCCTCTTTATGCACTGAAGATGGCACATTCCCTGAGTTTTTCCAGCAAGATGGTGCACCACCACTTTATGGGTGCCAGGTCCAAGCATTCCTACAGGAACAGTTTCCTGGAAAGTGGATTGGTCATCGTGGGCCAGTTGAATGGCCACCAAGGTCTCCAGATCTGTCCCCTTTAGACTTTTATCTTTGGGGTCATCTGAAGGCAATTGTCCATGCTGTGAAGATACAACATGTGCAGCATCTGAAACAACGGATACTGGAAGCCTGTGCTAGCATTTCTTCTGCGGTGTTGCTATCAGTGTGTCAAGAGTGGGAGAAGAGGGTTGCATTGACAATCCAACACAATGGGCAGCACTTTGAACACCTTTTATAAGTGGTCATAAACTTGTAAATTACTCATGAAAGAATAAAGTTACGTTAAAACCGAACACACCATTGCTTTTCTTGTGAAATTTTCAATAAGTTTGATGTGTCACATGACCCTTTTCACATTGGAAAAAATAAAGTTGTTTTCCAAAATAGCTGACTTCAAAATGGCCATCGTGGTCACCACCCATCGTGAAAAGTTTCCCCCCTCCCATATACTAATATGCCACAAACAGTCATTTTACAACACCACAGTTCGGGTCCCCACTGACTTATATTGGGTTCAGGGTCAAGTTTGAGTCAAGTTCTGGTACCTGAACCAAACTTTCAACTAAAGTTCGGCCCAATCTGATGAACCCAAACTTCCACGGGTCCGCTCACCCCTAGTCTTGATAGGTGGTTGCATGAAAGCAGACAGGAATGTACTGATAATTCTGTACATCTTCCTAAGACTCATGTGAGCACTTACAGAGAAATACATGCAGATTGGGCTGACTCAGTTCCATTTGCAACAAACAACTAAGAGACTAAAGTAGGCGCTATCTAACTCCTATTGAGAATCTGGACATCCGATACTTGCGTGGCCAAGACAACAGCTGCCAGAGAAGCAACAGTGCCTAGGGTGATCTTGAGATGCCATATGAGTCTGAAAAATTATTGATTTCTGTTTTTTTTTAATCCTATCTAGAAAAACATTATTAACTGGCAGCAGCGAGACATCAGACACTGAAACCCTGTGTGTCAGAACAAATGTATGTCTTTACCTGTGAATTTGTCAAAAGCTCTAGTAACCAGTGGTTTACCTTAAATATTGTTACATTTTGCTGATTTTTTTTGCATCTGAATCTGAAAAAGTAACCCCACACAGAGACTATGATTGTTCCATTGATCTGGAATCTGACTCTCACCTTCTCAAGGATAAAGTATTTAGGGGTGGATTCATTAAGACTGGCATTGTGTACATAAGTCTTAATGAACTGGGCTACTGGATTAAGATGCACTTATTACATTAAGAGGCACACGCCACCTAACGGGAACCTGACAACTGATGCATGCTGCCTTATGCACCGGCAGCGCCTATCAGACGCTAGCTGTATTATTTCAGCCATGTTTGTTAAGTCTTAAGGTACCTTCACACTGATCAACTTTCCAACGATCACGACCAGCGATACGACCTGGCCGTGATCGTTGGAAAGTCCTTGTGTGGTCGCTGGGGAGCTGTCACACAGACAGCTCTCCAGCGACCAACGATGCCGAAGTCCCCGGGTAACCAGGGTAAACATCGGGTTACTAAGTGCAGGGCCGCGCTTAGTAACCCGATGTTTACCCTGGTTACCATTGTAAAAGTAAAAAAAAAAACCCACTACATACTTACATTCCGGTGTCTGTCACGTCCCTCGCCGTCAGCTTCCCGCACTGATTCTGGTTCTTTTCATGCATGTAAATACCTGTCAATCATTGGCAGCAGACAGGAATAAACCACAGGCAGCACATTATTTTAGTTAGTCACCCTTGTGGCTTGGTCCCCAATGGTTTTTACAGCATGTTTTTCATTTGAAATGCTGCATTTCAGAGTCAAACATACCATGGCTGCAATCTTACAGCTGGTGTCTGATATAGGCTACCATGAACAGAGTTTCTTTACAGGTATGATATCTGACTTTTTTGTTGATTTCATTGTAATACGGCATTTGTTTTAACATGGCATGATATTATATCCATTTACATAGTAATACAGCATACTGGGGCTCACTTGGGAGTGGGGAATCCGGTGGCCCTGTTAGAACTAATGCTTTTATGCTGTGGGACAGTGCACCTGTGCATCTTAGAAGTAGCCCCTGCTCAGGTGAAAGCCTGCTCCCTGAGGTCATCCCCATGATCTGTATTCATAATATAATAACTGTGTGTGAAACTGGTCTATGAATGTAAAAAATAATTAAGGCACTATTTAAATGTTAGGAAACCAATAGAATAAAAACAAACACTGCTTTTTTTTCCGTTTCATTCCAGTGCATTGATGAAGGGAGCACTTTCTCCACTTCTTACTACGTACTCCTACCCCTCTCTAGGGATGAAGTGCATGCCATGTATTTGCATGTGTACACAGCAAGCCCATCAATCACTGATCACTGTCCATTGATCGTTATTAAGAAAAGTAGTGGAGTGCTCCCCTCTTGAATACAGTGGACTGGAAGTAAAGCGGACGCCTCCTTGAAGAATTTTCTCCTTAAAATGACAGGTTTGCTTCCAGTTTTTTTTTATAAGGTACACATATGAATATATTGATGTAATGAACATTTAGTGTTTGTGGCAGACAGGGTTGCCAACTGTGCAAAAACTACAGGACAGTCCATAAAAATAGGGCACGTTTTTTATCTGTCCAAAAAATAAAATTAAGTCATCACTGATTTTTTTTAAACTGAAAAAACTTATACAGAACATAATGACTGTAGTTGTCATCATTTTACAGTTTACAGTGAATGCAGTTGATATCTTCCTATCATAATTATGAGATGCAAATATGGATCACTTACAATCTCTTGCACGTCTCTCTCTTGCATGTCATGACAATTCAGCACAAGGTTATTGGAGGCTTTGTCTTCCCCTGTGAGGGCCGCACGGATTGAGGTGTAACACATTGGCCGCCCCCAGCTACTCTCAGTTCTCAACTGACTAATGAGGACCACAATAATTGAGGTACATCGGTACAAGTGCTCACCAGAATTTCAAAAATCCACCGGTGTCCATAGGAGAATTTAAGTCCCAATATGAGGATTATTGCTTCCTTTTCAATATCCACAATTGAGCTTCATTTCATTGTAGATAACTGTCCACTAACATTGTTCTGATACAATTTTATCTCTGCTTTCAATACTCTTTAATTGGGCCTGCTACTTCCACTTGGGTTAAGTTCTGTACCGTTTAGATGACCTACCTAGCCTGGAATCCAATCTGCCAAATGTCTGGTTACGTTGCCTCTGTCCTTAAGACGTATTATCTGATGTCCTTCCTCTTCAAACACAACATACTATAACATGTTATTCTGCCAAATGTCAGATCCTAGGACTTTCTCTCCTGAACACTGGGCTCTATCCCACTCACTATTAGGAAGTCATTTTCTGTCTTCCAACATTGATCCTCCCATTCTGGGCTAGCTATAACTTTTGACTCTATCTGTACTCATCTAAGTACAAAGCAGACACAATCACTTTTAATACAGCGCAATGCATTATATCACAACACATATCTTCAAGAGGGTTGTGACTTATGAGCAGCACCTCCACTTATATAAATCCATCTACTATATAATTGCCTAAGGGTCACTTCCATCTGTCTGTCTGTCTTTCTGTCTGTCACGGAAATTCATTGGTCGCGGCCTCTGTCTGTCATGGAAATCCAAGTCGCTGATTGGTCGCAGCAAAACAGCCATGACCAATCAGCAACGGGCACAGTCTGGAAGAAAATGGCCGCTACTTACTCCCCGCAGTCAGTGCCCGGTGCCCGCATACTCCCCTCTGGTCACTGCTGTGTGACCAAGTTTTTACAAATGATGCTGCCTATGCAGCATCAATAATAAAAGGATCTAATGTTAAAAATAATTTTAAAAAAAATTATATACTCACCTTCCGCCGCCTTTCCCGCTCCTCGCCACGCTCCGGTAATTGCTCCATACAATAGGCAGGTTTCGGTGGCAAGGATGGTAGGCCACAAGGACCTGCCATGACGTCACAGTCATGTGACCGTGACCTCATCACAGGTCTTGCGCACTTGCGCGAGAAGGACCTGCCATGACGTCACGGTCCTGCGCTACCAACCCTGGACCGGAAGCTGCTGAGTGCACCGGACACAGGTGACATGACTACAAGGGCTCCCTCGGAAGGTGAGTATATGTTTATTTTTTAACCTGTGACATACGTGGTTGGGCAATATACTACGTAGCTGGGCAATATACTGCATGACTGGCCAATATACTACGTGGCTGGGCAATATACTATGTGGCTCTGTGCTGTGTACTACGTCGCTGTGCAATATACTACGTGGCTCTGTGCTGTATACTATGTCACTGGGCAATATGCTACATAACTGGGCAATATACTACGTGGCTGGGCAATATACCACGTGGCTGGGCAATATTCTACGTGACTGGGCAATATACTTCGTGACTGGGCAATATACTTCGTTACTGGGCAATATACTACGTGACTGGGCAATATACTACGTGTCTAGGCAAAATACTACATGGCTGGGCAATATAGTACATGACTGGGCAATATAGTGCGTGACTGGGCAATATATTACGTGACTGGGCAATATACTATGTGACTGGGCAATATACTACGTCACTGGGCAATGTACTACGTAGTTGGGCAATATAGTACGTGGCTGGGCAATATACTACGGGACTGGGCAATATACTATGTGGCTGGGCAATATACTACGTGGCTGGGCAATATACTACATGGGCTGGGCAATATACTACGTGGACATGCATATTCTAGAATACCCAATGCGTTAGAATCGGGCCACCATCTAGTAATACATATTCATGAAATTTTGTTAAAAAAAAAAAAACATAGCAAATACATGTGTATATCAATGTACAGTATAATACCAAAAACTAATTATCCATTGTTCATTAACAATACATTCTGTAATATGGATTTCAATCTTCATAAATATCTGTGGTGCATTGGTAGGAAACACAGCAAGATACTACTTCTAATTAGATTGTGTTTTCATCAAGTATTCAGCCTTGAGCAATTAGTCAAAGCTAGCAATGCTAAGAAAAGGAATTGAGGGTCTTTCTAATTCTAGCTCTTTCAAGTTAGCTAAAGACAAGGTCAACATCTAGGACTCTATTCTATTAAATCAACGAGATGCCTGATATACATTGCAGATTCACTGCCCATGAGATCACATGTCTGAAGCAATCAGCTGAAAGGTGATGAGGTTGAAGTGTAGCTAAATAAGATACATATGGTATAGCGTTTGTTAAATTTTTAGTCGCATCAACTCTTCTCCCTTGTGTCAAGACAAAGAGTGTGTTGGAAAATCAATAGTTTAATCCAATTGAGACAAGATGGCTTACCCAGCATCTATTTTTCGTAAACGTTATTCCATCACGCAGATCTGTATTTCAGAAAGAGTGGAGAATCTATTGTATGACAGCCGACAAATAAGATAATTATTTCAAAGCCTGAGAATTATCGTGGGATTGTAATTGAATAGTCAGAAAGTCCTAAAACTATTCAAGGCACAAGACTGATAAATACTTTTTATACATTTTATTATGTTGTTTTATATAGTTTTAATTAAAGTTCATTTAATCCTTGGACACAGTTTGTAGATATTGCCTGTTTGCTACACTATTTTTCTTCAAACAACATGGAGCCTGATCTCCATACCATAAATAATAGCCCACTGCAGGGACATAATCAAAGAATTGGCTTAAAAAGAATTGCATTGCACAAATTCTGATTACTTCATATTGTGTATTTTGTTATATGGCAGCACGTATAGTGCTACAATGCTAGTGTGCTATTTCATTTATTATGACAAAGTAAAATAAAATTGCACTGTGGTTTTTCCTCATTAGAACATACAGTAGGTGCTACATCAAAGTTTAAGATAATTATCCCTAAAGCAAACTGGTCGTCTTTAGACCATAACTAGGGACATTACGCAGCAATGGAATTGTAAATATTCCCATGCGATATTTATAATAATCTCATATCAATGTCATTAATGGATATATCTGTGATAGGGGACATAATCACTTCTGTAGAATCAAGCGCCAGGATTCTAGCCTTGGGAACAACAGAAATTTAATTTTTACCTTAATTATAGATGTGTTTGGTGTGTCTATAATGGGGAGAGTAGACTGGCTAATTGTACACAAGGAATTCGGGTGAAAAGACATCATTTTAATTTATGTCATATTTTCCTGCAATAGAGCAATATGACCGCATTATTTCCGAGAATACTTTTACCATGTCAAGGAGTATTCAGCTCACCGTTATTGTGTCCTAGTGGCTTGGAGTATGGCAAATGTTCTTTCTTAGCGTGAATGCAATGAAGAAGATCCCGCTCATCAGCTCTTAACATTTCTCTATTTATGTGAACGCATTACAGAGGATCAAAACAGGCATTTCATGATAGCCATGGCATCAACACATTTCGGGTGTCCAGGCAGCCTTCCTAATGATGCTTGACATTAGCAAACAGTTCATTAAATACTCCTTAGTTCCGGTGAACTCATCGGTTTGATATTTGATTAGTTCTTATCATTAGAATACATATATTAAAAACAGGTGATCAGTGAACATAGAATTTGGTTAAAACATACTGGTTCTTATAGATAAATAAATTAAATGAAGGTTATTTCAGTGCTTTGGTCAGGTCAGGGGACTTACGTGTAATATTTTAAAACCATATGTTGCAGTCACAATTCTAGTCAGGTGAAAACTGTCATGCTGATAAATATTAGGATCTTATTTTTACATGAATAAGCTGTAATAAAAATACATATAGAAATCCACTGACAACTAAATATACAAGTTCACTTAATTAATTCAGTCAAAGTGAAAAACCTGCACATGGTGTTTTTAAGCTGTATATAGCATTTTGCAGTTTTAATTGGGTGACGCTGCCTGCTTAGTATACAGCTATGGCAAAAATTAAGAGAACACCACATCAAAACCCTGTCATAGGCAGCCCAATCTCCAGACCTGAACCCCATTGAAAACCTCTGGAATTTAATCAAGAGGATGATGGATAGTCACAAGCCATCAGACAAAGAAGAACTGCTTAAATTTTTGCGCCAGAAGCAGTGTGAAAGACTGGTGGAAAGCATGCCAATACGCATGAAATATGTGATTAAAAATCTGGGTTATTTCACAAAATATTGATTTCGGAACTCGTCCTGAGTTAAAACATTAGTATTGTTGTTTCTTTATTTCTTTGCATTATTTGAGGTTTGAAAGCACTGGGTTTTTTTTTATTTTGGCCATTTTTCTGTGTCAGAAAAACAATACATAATTTGCTTGGAAATTCGGAGACATGTCAGAAGTTCATAGAATAAAAGAACAATTTACGTTTTACTCAAAAATATACCTATAAAGAGAAAAATCAGACAAACTGAACATTTTGCAGTGGTCTCTTAATTTTTGCCAAATACAGTACAGACCAAAAGTTTGGACACACATTCTCATTTAAAGATTTTTCTGTATTTTCATGACTATGAAAATTGTACATTCACACTGAAGGCATCAAAACTATGAATTAACACACGTGGAATTATATACTTAACAAAAAAGTGTGAAACAACTGAAATTATGTCTTATATTCTAAGTTCTTCAAAGTAGTAGTTTTGCTTTGATGATTGCTTTGCACACTCTTGAAATTCTCTTGATGAGCTTCAAGAGGTTGTCACCGGAAATGGCCTTCCAACAATCTTGAAGCAGTTCTCAGAGATGCTTAGTACTTGTTGGCCCTTTTGCCTTCACTCTGCGGTCCAGCTCCCCCCAAACCATCTCGATTGGGTTCAGGTCTGGTGACTGTGGAGGCCAGGTCATCTGGCGTGGCACCCCATCACTCTCCTTCTTGGTCAAATAGCCCTTACACAGCCTGGAGGTGTGTTTGGGGTGATTGTCCTGTTGAAAAATAAATGATGGTCCAACTAAACACAAACCGGATGGAATAGCATGCCGCTGCAAGATGCTGTGGTAGCCATGCTGGTTTAGTTGCCTTCAATTTTGAATAAATCCCCAACAGTGTCACCTGCAAAGCACTCCCACACCATCACACCTCCTCCTCCATGCTTCACGGTGGGAACCAGGCATGTAGAGTCCATCCGTTCACCTTTTCTGCGTCGCACAAAGACACGGTGGTTGGAACCAAAGATCTCAAATTTGTACTCATCAGACCAAAGCACAGATTTCCACTCGTCTAATGTCCATTCCTTGTGTTCTTTATCCCAAAAAAGTCTCTTCTGCTTATTGCCTGTCCTTAACAGTGGTTTCCTAGCAGCTATTTTACCATGAAGGCCTGCTGCACAAAGTCTCCTCTTAACAGTTGTTGTAGAGATGTGTCTGCTGCTAGAACTCTGTGTGGCATTGACCTGGTCTCTAATCTGAGCTGCTGTTAACCTGCGATTTCTGAGGCTGGTGACTCGGATAAACTTATCCTCAGAAGCAGAGGTGACTCTTGGTCTTCCTTTCCTGGGGCAGTCCTCATGTGAGCCAATTTCTTTGTAGCGCTTAATGGTTTTTGCCACTGCACTTGGGGACACTATCAAAGTTTTCCCAATTTTTCGGACTGACTGACCTTCATTTCTTAAAGTAATGATGGCCACTCCTTTTTCTTTACTTAGAATTTGTATTATGGCAAGAAAAAAGCAGCTAACAGTCTATTCAGTAGGACTATCAGATGTGTATCCACCAGACTTATGCACAACACAACTGATTGTCCCAACACCATTTATAAGGCAAGAAATCCCACTTATTAAACCTGACAGGGCACACCTGTGAAGTGAAAACCATTCTCAGTGATTACCTCTTGAAGCTCATCAAAAGAATGCCAAGAGTGTGCAAAGCAGTCAACAAAGCAAAATGTGGCTACTTTGAATAACCTAGAATATAGGACATAATTTCAGTTGTTTCACACTTTTTTTTTAAGTATATAATACCATGTGCCAATTCATAGTTTTGATGCCTTTAGTGTGAATGTACAATTTTCATAGTCATGAAAATACAGAAAAATCTTTAAATGAGGTGTGTCCAAACTTTTGGTCTGTACTGTACATACTGTGGTAATTATGACCTCTTATGTAGGAGATCACAGTATGTGTTGATGAAAAAAGTGCAATTTATATGCTTCATTGCTTATTGATGTTTTGTTTTGTCTATTTCTCTAGTATGTTTTATGAAGCATTGTAAACTAGTATTGGTATTTTCTAGCAAGAGAGTATATAGTTTGTAAATCATTATTTTTTGTTAATATACCCCACGTATGCAATATAATTAAAGTCTTGATGAGTTAAATCCATATATCTAACATTGAAATTACATTGTAGTGACAGGGGGGGCATAGTGGTGAGAGCTCAGTAGTGTAACATAATATCTTTTCTTAGATTCAGCCCTAAAGGAGGTCCCATAGTTTTCAGCTTGAAATCCACAATGCCTCCATGCCTGCCGTCTATATGTTCTCCTCTGGCATGTTTGTATATTTTTTTTATAGCATATACTCTGAGAGTTTCCAGGTTAACAAAATGTCTTGACACCTGGGACATGCTTCTGACATCGTTGATATTTTCCACATCATAGTCATGTTCTTTTATCCTGAGTCTGACTTTTAGTTGTTGTTATGTGCTACCCACATATTTAATAAAAACAGGCTGTGCATTCCATTTTAGACATTGGCATGTAAAAGTTTTGCCACCCCTGGTCAAGATTATTGTTATTTTGAATATTCTTTTTTGTAATTTTTAACATGTAAAAGATGGAAAAAAAATATTTTTTTTCCTTAAAATACAAAGGAAATGTATCATCTTTAACTTTAGGCCTTTTAGAAATCATTTCATCTTCAACTTGCTTAACTGTTTACAATAAAAGTAACTTTGCCACTGTTCAATACTTTGGATGACTTGGAATTTTTTGGTTTTGAAGAAATTTGAAATGAAAAGAAGATGAGTGGAAACTTAATAGCTGTCTACAAATATCTCAAGGGCTGTCACATTGTAGAAGGATCATCTCTATTCTCATTTGCACAAGGAAAGACTAGAAGTGATGGGATGAAACTGAATGCGAGGAGACACAAATTATATATTAGAAAAAACTTTTTGACAGTTAGAGTGATCAAAGAGTGGAACAGGCTACCACGAGAGGTGGTGAATTCTCCTTCAATGGAAGTCTTCAAACAGAGACTGGACAGACATCTGTCTGGGATGATTTAGTGAATCCAGCTTTGAGCAGGGGGTTGGGCCAGACGACCCAGGAGGTACCTTCCAACTCTACCATTCTATGATTCTATGATTCTATGAAATAAAAGAATCCACACTATTTATAAACAGAGTGATTGTGAGGGAACACTCAGCTAATTTAAAAATAATTTAAATCTTCTAGTCCAGATGAATTACATCATACAGCACTGAAAGAGATAGAGGAAATTGCAGAATCTTTGATAATTCATGGAGAACAGGAGAAATCCCAGAAGATTAGAGAATGGCGAATGTTGTCCCTATCTTCAAAAAAGGTAAGAAGATTGAGCCAGGAAATTACAGGCCAGTGAGCCTAACTTCTATACCAGGAAAGATCTTAGAAAATCTTTTTAAACAGCATGCATGTAAGTGCTTGGATAAAAATACAATATTTAATGTAGCAAACAAGTCATGCCACACTAATTTAATTTGCTTCTATGATGGAATCAATGACTAGGTGGATCAGAGAAATGCGGGAGATAAAATACATCCTGACTCAAGCAAAGCATTTGATAAAGTATCTCATACTATTCTTATTGAAAAAATTAGTATGGTATTCACAAGGCTACGATTAGGTGGATTCATAACTGGCTCAGTGATCGCACTCAAAGAGCGGTAATAAATGGTTGCATATCCAATTGGAAGAGTCTTTCAAGTGGAGAACTACAAGGCTCTGTCCTGGCTCCAGTGTTGTTTAACCCCTTAATGACAGCCAATACGCATTTTAACTGACCTGACATATAAGAGAATGGCCTCCCCATACAGGTAACAATCCAGCATCTGTCGGTTGTGCACTATAGCTGATAACTTGCTATATCAGCCACGATAAGTGTTTGCACCGTCCAATTCTGTTTAACCCATTAGATGCTGCTGTAAATAGTGACTACATCATTATAAATGGTTAACAGAGTGCGAGGGCTTCCTCTTTATCCCAATTGGTGCACTTAGATCATGATTGGCAATTCATGACCAAATAGTGGCCTTAAGGTACCATCTCTGTTGTGGATTCTGTTTTTGGGCTCCCTCTGGTGGTTACAGATGGTACTGGGTGACTTGTGTTTTCTGCGGTCTCTGGTGTCCACCTGTTCTATCAGGATATGGGAGTTTCCTATTTAACCTGGCTTTCTTGTCATTTCCTCGCCGGCTATCAATGTAATCAGTGTGTCTTGTTACCTCTGCTTCCCGCTTCTGTAATCTTCAGGACAAGCTAAGTTTTTGATTTTCCTGTTCCACGTTTTGCTTAATTTTTGTCTTAGTCCAGCTTGCAGATATGTGATTCCTTTTTGCTGGTTGCTCTAGTGGGCTGATATTACTCCTCATGTTCCATGAGTTGGCACATGAGTTCAAGTAATTTCAGGATGGTTTTTTGTAGGGTTTTTCGCTGACCGCGCAGTTCACTTTTGTATCCTCTGCTATCTAGCTTTAGCGGGCCTCATTTTGCTGAATCTGTTTTCATAACTACGTATGTGCTTTCCTCTCATTTCACCGTCATTACATGTGGGGGGCTGCTATTTCTGTGGGGTGTTTCTCTGGAGGCAAGAGAGGTCTGTGTTTCTTCTAATAGGGGAAGTTAGTCCTTCGGCTGGTGCGAGATGTCTAGGAATCATCGTAGGCACGTTCCCCGGCTACAGCTAGTTGTGTGGTTAGGTTCAGGATCGCGGTCAGCTCAGTTTCCATCACCCTAGAGCTTGTTTTGTTTTTTGTGCTTGTCCTTTTGTGATCCCCTGCCATTGGGATCATGACAGTATAGCCGGCCCAAAAGTGGTAATCGTATTGGCTGAAGTAGGAGGAAAAGTAGTCTGAGGAAGTTTTTTTTTTTTTTTTTTCTCCCCTCAGAGTTTGCTGCCTAGCCTTAATTTCAGCCTGGCTGCGTCTTACCTCCTCTTAATCCTTGAATGGCTCTGACCTCAGCTGTTTATCATGGACGTCCAGAGTTTGGCTTCCAGCCTGAATAATCTTGCTGCTAAGGTTCAAAATATACAAGATTTTGTTGTACATGCTCCTGTGTCTGAACCTAGAATTCCTATCCCAGAGTTTTTTTCTGGAGATAGATCTAGTTTTCTGAATTTTAGGAACAATTGCAAGTTGTTTCTTTCTTTGAAATCTCGCTCCTCTGGAGACCCTGCTCAGCAAGTCAAAATTGTTATATCTTTCCTGCGGGGTGACCCTCAGAATTGGGCATTTGCATTGGCACCAGGGAATCCTGCGTTGCTCAATGTGGATGCGTTTTTTCTGGCATTGGGTTTGCTCTATGAGGAACCTAACCTAGAGATTCAGGCTGAAAAAGCTTTATTGGCTCTCTCTCAGGGGCAAGATGAAGAAGAAATATATTGTCAGAAATTTCGGAAATGGTCGGTGCTTACTCAGTGGAATGAGTGCGTCCTGGCTGCAAGATTCAGAGATGGCCTTTCTGAGGCCATTAAAGATGTTATGGTGGGGTTCCCTGCGCCTACAGGTCTGAATGAGTCTATGACTATGGCTATTCAGATTGATCAGCGTTTACGGGAGCGCAAACCTGTGCACCATTTGGCGGTGTCTTCTGAACAGGCACCTGAGACAATGCAATGTGATAGAATTCAGTCCAGAAGTGAACGGCAAAACTATAGGCGGAAAAATGGGTTGTGTTTTTATTGTGGTGATTCAGCTCATGTTATATCAGCATGCTCTAAACGCACAAAAAAGGTTGATAAGTCTGTTGCCATTAGTACTTTACAGTCTAAGTTCATTCTGTCTGTGACTCTGATTTGTTCATTATCAGCCATTTCCGTCGATGCCTATGTGGATTCAGGCGCTGCCCTGAGTCTTATGGATTGGTCATTTGCCAACCGCTGTGGGTTTAGTCTGGAGCCTCTGGAAGTCCCTATTCCTTTGAAAGGAATTGACTCTACACCTTTGGCTATGAACAAACCTCAGTACTGGACACAAGTGACCATGCGTATGACTCCCGTTCATCAGGAGGTGATTCGCTTCCTGGTACTGTATAATTTACATGATGTCTTAGTGCTTGGTCTGCCATGGTTACAAACTCATAACCCAGTCTTGGACTGGAAAACGATGTCTGTGTTAAGCTGGGGATGTCAGGGGGTTCATGATGATGCACCTCCGATTTCTATCGCTTCATCTACTCCTTCTGAGGTTCCTGTATTTTTGTCTGATTATCGGGATGTTTTTGAGGAGCCTAAGCTCAATTCGCTTCCTCCTCACAGGGATTGCGATTGTGCTATAGATTTGATTCCTGGCAGTAAATTTCCTAAAGGACGTTTGTTCAATCTGTCAGTGTCAGAGCATACTGCTATGCGGGATTATGTTAAGGAGTCCTTGGAAAAGGGACATATCCGTCCATCTTCGTCCCCTTTGGGAGCAGGTTTTTTTTTCGTGGCCAAAAAAGATGGTTCCTTGAGGCCTTGTATAGATTACCATCTTTTGAATAAGATTACAGTCAAATATCAGTATCCTTTGCCATTGTTGACTGATTTGTTCGCTCGCATTAAGGGGGCTAAATGGTTCACTAAGATTGATCTTCGGGGTGCGTATAATCTTGTGCGGATAAAGCAGGGTGATGAGTGGAAAACCGCATTTAATACGCCTGAGGGCCATTTTGAGTATTTGGTGATGCCTTTCGGACTTTCTAATGCTCCTTCTGTCTTCCAGTCCTTTATGCACAATATTTTCCGTGAATATCTGGATAAATTTATGATTGTGTATTTGGATGATGTTTTGGTTTTTTCTGATGACTGGGAGTCCCATGTTCAGCAGGTCAGGAAGGTGTTTCAGGTCCTGCGGGCCATTTCTTTGTTTGTAAAAGGTTCAAAGTGTCTCTTTGGAGTTCAGAAGATTTCTTTTTTGGGGTATATTTTTTCCCCTTCTACTATTGAGATGGATCCCGTCAAGGTTCAGGCTATTTGTGACTGGACGCAGCCTACATCTCTTAAGAGTCTGCAGAAGTTCTTGGGCTTTGCTAATTTTTATCGTCGTTTCATAACTAATTTTTCTAGTGTTGTTAAGCCTTTGACGGATTTGACTAAGAAGGGTGCTGATGTTGCTGATTGGTCTCCTGCGGCTGTGGAGGCCTTTCAGGAACTTAAGCGCCGGTTTTCTTCTGCTCCTGTGTTGCGTCAGCCAGATGTTTCGCTTCCTTTTCAGGTTGAGGTTGATGTTTCCTTGATTGGAGTGGGGGCGGTTTTGTCGCAGAGAAGCTCCGATTGCTCAGTGATGAAGCCATGTGCGTTCTTTTCTAGAAAGTTTTCGCCCACTGAGCGGAATTATGATGTTGGTAATCGGGAGCTTTTGGCCATGAAGTGGGCATTTGAGGAGTGGCGTCATTGGCTTGAGGGTGCTAGACATCGTGCGGTGGTCTTGACTGATCACAAAAATCTGATTTACCTTAAGTCTGCCAAGCGTCTGAATCCTAGACAGGCTCGTTGGTCACTGTTTTTCTCTCGTTTCGATTTTGTGGTTTCATACCTGCCAGGTTCAAAGAATGTGAAGGCGGATGCTCTTTCTAGGAGTTTTGTGCCTGACTCCCCTGGAAATTCTGAGCCCACTGGTATCCTTAGGGATGGGGTGATTTTGTCGGCTGTCTCCCCAGACTTGCGACGTGCTTTGCAGGAGTTTCAGGCGGATAAACCTGATCGTTGTCCGCCTGAAAGACTGTTTGTTCCGGATAATTGGACCAGTAGAGTCATCTCCGAGGTCCATTCTTCTGCGTTGGCAGGTCATCCTGGAATATTTGGTACTAGAGACTTGGTGGCCAGGTCTTTTTGGTGGCCTTCCTTGTCGAGGGATGTGCGTTCTTTTGTGCAGTCTTGGGAAGTTTGCGCTCGGGCTAAGCCTTGCTGTTCTCGCGCCAGTGGATTGTTGTCACCTTTGCCTATCCCGAAGAGGCCTTGGACGCACATTTCTATGGACTTTATTTCGGATCTCCCTGTCTCTCAAAAAATGTCCGTCATCTGGGTTGTGTGTGACCGCTTTTCTAAGATGGTTCATCTGGTACCCTTGCCTAAGTTACCTTCCTCCTCTGAGTTGGTCCCTCTGTTTTTTCAGAACGTGGTTCGTTTGCATGGGATTCCGGAGAACATCGTTTCTGACAGGGGATCCCAGTTTGTGTCTAGATTTTGGCGGACGTTCTGTGCTAAGATGGGCATTGATTTGTCCTTTTCGTCTGCATTCCATCCTCAGACGAATGGCCATACGGAACGAACTAATCAGACCTTGGAAACTTATTTAAGGTGTTTTGTTTCTGCTGATCAAGATGACTGGGTTACCTTTTTGCCGCTTGCCGAATTTGCCCTTAATAATCGGGCTAGTTCTGCTACCTTGGTTTCTCCTTTCTTTTGTAATTCGGGGTTTCATCCTCGTTTTTCCTCTGGTCAGGTGGAGCCTTCTGATTGTCCTGGAGTGGACATGGTGGTGGATAGGTTGCATCAGATTTGGAGTCATGTGGTGGACAATTTGAAGTTGTCCCAGGAGAGGGCTCAGCAGTTTGCTAATCGCCGTCGCCGCATGGGTCCTCGACTTCGTGTTGGGGACTTGGTGTGGTTGTCTTCTCGTTTTGTTCCTATGAAGGTCTCTTCTCCTAAGTTCAAGCCTCGGTTCATCGGTCCCTATAGGATCTTAGAAATTCTTAACCCTGTGTCGTTTCGTTTGGATCTCCCGGCATCGTTTGCTATTCATAATGTGTTCCATCGGTCGTTGTTGCGGAAGTATGAGGTACCTGTTGTTCCTTCGCTTGAACCTCCTGCTCCGGTGCTGGTGGAGGGAGAATTGGAGTATGTTGTGGAGAAGATCTTGGATTCTCGTGTTTCCAGACGGAAACTCCAATATTTGGTCAAGTGGAAGGGTTATGGTCAGGAGGATAATTCTTGGGTGGTTGCCTCTGATGTTCATGCTGCTGATTTGGTCCATGCATTTCATAGGGCTCATCCTGGTCGCCCTGGTGGTTCTCGTGAGGGTTCGGTGACCCCTCCTCAAGGGGGAGGTACTGTTGTGGATTCTGTTTTTGGGCTCCCTCTGGTGGTTACAGATGGTACTGGGTGACTTGTGTTTTCTGCGGTCTCTGGTGTCCACCTGTTCTATCAGGATATGGGAGTTTCCTATTTAACCTGGCTTGCTTGTCATTTCCTCGCCGGCTATCAATGTAATCAGTGTGTCTTGTTACCTCTGCTTCCCACTTCTGTAATCTTCAGGACAAGCTAAGTTTTTGATTTTCCTGTTCCACGTTTTGCTTAATTTTTGTCTTAGTCCAGCTTGCAGATATGTGATTCCTTTTTGCTGGTTGCTCTAGTGGGCTGATATTACTCCTCATATTCCATGAGTTGGCACATGAGTTCAAGTAATTTCAGGATGGTTTTTTGTAGGGTTTTTCGCTGACCGCGCAGTTCACTTTTGTATCCTCTGCTATCTAGCTTTAGCGGGCCTCATTTTGCTGAATCTGTTTTCATAACTACGTATGTGCTTTCCTCTCATTTCACCGTCATTACATGTGGGGGGCTGCTATTTCTGTGGGGTGTTTCTCTGGAGGCAAGAGAGGTCTGTGTTTCTTCTAATAGGGGAAGTTAGTCCTTCGGCTGGTGCGAGACGTCTAGGAATCATCGTAGGCACGTTCCCCGGCTACAGCTAGTTGTGTGGTTAGGTTCAGGATCGCGGTCAGCTCAGTTTCCATCACCCTAGAGCTTGTTTTGTTTTTTGTGCTTGTCTTTTTGTGATCCCCTGCCATTGGGATCATGACACATCTCACAGTGGCACTTTGGTCGCTACGACGGCACGATCCATGACGTTCCAGCGATATACTTACGATCTCGCTGTGTCTGACACGCTACTGCGATCAGGGAACCTGACGAGAATCGTACGTCGTAGCAGATCGTTTGAAACTTTCTTTCGTCGTCAAGTGTCCCGCTGTGGTGGCATGATCGCATCGTGTAACAAAGGTGTGCACGATATTGTATACGATGTGCGCATAGTAACCAACAGCTTCTACATCGCAAACACGTCATGAAATTATCGCTCCAGCGCCGTGCATTGTGAAGTGTGACCGCAGTCTACGACGCTGGAGCGATAATGGAGCGATGCTGGAGCGTCACGGATCGTGCCGTCGTAGCGACCAAAGTGCCACTGTGAGACGGTACCCTTAGAGTCTGACGGCTGTAGTAATCTGTTCAGAAGTTAAAGGCATTTAGGTGGTAAAAAGACACATTTTCATTTCTGTCATACCACTTTGCATTAATTCCTGTAAAGCACCTGAAGGGTTAATAAACTACCTGACAACAGTTTTCGATATGTCAGGGGGTGCTGTTTTTAAATGGTATCATGTTTGGGGGTTTCCCAATATGTGAGACCCCTAAAGTCATTTCAAACATGGATAAGTCCCTAAAAAAATAAATTTTGTTAATTTCCTTGAAAAAAATGAAAAATTGCTGCGACATTTTTAGACCGCCTAAAAAGCTAAAAAAATAAAATAACATTTTACAAATGATGCTGATGTAAAGCCGACATGTGGGAAATGTTATTTATTAATGGTTTGCTGTGGTATGACCATCTAGATTAAAGGGATAATCATTCAAATTTTGAAAATTGCTAATTTTTTAACATTTTTCTCAAATTTTTGATATTTTTTATAAATAAACACCTAAATTTACCATTATCATAAAGTATAATATGTCACAAAAAACAGTCTCAAAATCACTGGGATTTGTTGAAGCGTTGCAGAATTATTACCACATAAAATGACACTGGTCAGATTTTAAAAATCTGGCTCCGTCACTAAGGGGTTAAGAGTGATGAGCGAATATACTCATTACTAGGGTTGAGCGACTTTTACTTTTATAGGATCGGGTCGGGTTTCACGAAACCCGACTTTTTCAATGGGTTTCCAATGGTTCCCAGGGTCTGAAGGAGAGGAAACTGTCCTTCAGGCCCTGGGATCCATATTTAAGTGTAAAATAAAGAATTAAAATAAAAAATATTGCTATACTCACCCTCTGACGCGCCCTGGTACTAACCGGCAGCGTCCGAGGGTGAGTATATTCCTATTAGGTATATACTCACCCTTGGACGCGCCCTGCTTCTTTCCGGCAGCCTTCCCTCCTAAGAATCAGCGCTTGAAGGACCTTCGGTGGTGTCGCGGCTTGTGATTGGTTGCGCGAGCGGTCACATGGGCGGTCGGGCGACCAATCAAAAGCCGCGACATCATCTAAGGCCCTTCACGCGCTGATTCTAAGGAAGGAAGGCTGCCGGTTAGTACCAGGGCGTGTCAGAGGGTGAGTATAGCAATATTTTTTATTTTAATTCTTTATTTTACACTTAAATATGGATTCCGATAACGATTTCCGATATTGCAAACATATCGGAACTCGGTATCGGAATTCCGATACCAGATTCAGAAGATCGCCGACCTCATGGCCGACCCCACACAGGGGTCGGGTCGGGTTTCATGAAACCCGACTTTGCCAAAAGTCGGCGACTTCTGAAAATGGCAGACCCGTTTCGCTCAACCCTACTCATTACTCGAGATTTCCCGAGCATGCTCGGGTGACCTCCGAGTATTTTCTAGTGCTCAGACATTTTGTTTTCCTCACTGCAGCTGAATGATTTACATCTGTTAGCCTGCTTGATTGCATGTGGGGATTCCCTTGCAACCAGGCAACCCCCACATGTAGTTATGCTGGCTAATAGCTGTAAATCATGAGGAAAACTAAATCTCCGAGCACCAAAAAATACTCAGAGGTCACCCAAGCATGCGCGGAAATCTTGAGTAACGAGTATATTCGCTCATCACTATTGTTTAACATTTTTATAACTGATCTAGATAAGGGAACTAATCAAATTTGTATATGATGCAATGCTAGGAGCAATAGCTAACAATAGAGAAGATAGAAAAAGGATTCAGAAGGATCTAGATAAGCCTGAACAATGGGCAGCAACTAATAGAATGGTATTTTACAGGGATAAATGCAAAATGTTAAATCTGGGCAAGAAAAATGAAAATGACATCTACAGAGCGGAAGTAATAGAACTAAGCAGCAGCACATGCGAAAAAGACTTGACTGGTATACTAATAGATCACAGATGGCATATGAGTCAACAGTGTGATGCAGCAACAAAAAAAGGCAAACACAGTTCTGGGATGTATTAAGAGAAGTTTAAAGTCTTGATCACATGAAGCAATTATCTCTCTTTACTCTTCCTTGGTCAGACCTCATCTGGAATTCGATGTCCAGTTCTAACCAACGCTTTTTAAAAAAGACACTAAAAACTGGAGCAAATTCAGAGAAGAGCTTCAAGGATGATGAATGGACTGCAAACTACATCCTACAAGAAACAATTAAAGGATCTGAGAATATTTAGCTTGCAAAAAAGAAGGCTTAAAAAAGAGGAGACTTAATTGCTGTCTGCAAATATTTGAAGGGATGTCACAGTGTAGAGGGATCATCCTTATTCTCATTTGCACATGGAAACATGAGAAGCAATGGAATTAAACTGAACAGGAGAAGTTACAGATAAGACATTAGAAAAAAGTTTTGACAGTGAGGGTGATCAATGAGTGAAATAGGCTGCCATGAGAGGTGGCGAAATCTCCTTCAATGGAAATCTTTAAAAAGAGGCTGGACTGACGTGTCTGAGATGGTTTAGTGAATCCTTGCATTGAGCAGGGGGTTGGACATGATGACTCTAGAGGTCCCTTTTAACAATAACATTCTATGATTCTATAATAGAATGGAGTCCACACTTAAAATGACCCTTCAGTTATTATAGCCAATTGGTGAGATTTTTTTAAAAACATATTAAAAGAGCTGGGGAGCCCATCTGGATACTACACCACAGCTGTTTTTATTGCAACTACTTCAATAGTAGATAAGTTTTGGTTGAATATTTTTTAATTTGTTAGAACTAATTGCTGTACTGCAAGACAAGGGGAACTGCACCTGTATTAACGTTATCTGAGGCATATGTTTTTTTAAACTGTGATTTATTTTTAGCTATATGTTCTGCTCTATCAAACATCCAGTTATTATAGCTTCTATTTTTTTATCTTTTTCTGATATCCTCAACATCTTCAAAATATTTTTTTTCACTACTACAATTCTATTTGGCTCTCATTATCTCCCCAACTGGTATGGCTTTTATTGTTTATTTAGGATGGTGGCTTTTAGCATGTAGAGATGGTGTTGTCAGCTGTGATTTTTCTAATTGTGGAATTGGTAATTGCATGTAAGGTGTCGTCGACAATTTTAAATCCCAAAATTCTGTGGATCACAACTCATGGTGAAAGGTAAATTTTAGGTTTAAATGGGTTATAACTCATGATGAGCGGACCGTGGATGTTCTGGCTCATCAGATTTTGCTGAACTAGAATTAAAACTTCGGTATGGTACTGTATATGAACTTGACCCCGAACCCAATAGGAACCCCAACTTCGGTGCGTTAAAGTGACTGTAAAATGGTAATAGTTGGGGTTAGGGGGCTGCAAAATGAAAATAAATGTGGGTAAGAGTAGGAAAGAACTGCATCCTCAGTCCCAGCTCTGGCTGTGGTCAGCACCTGTCGTAAGTTTTGGAGTTCACAAGCGCGGCAATGATTGCCTAGCCTGGGTGTTTTTTGAGAGCACAAAGGATGACCCAACACACTTTCTCAGTCAAATTTTCAAAAAAAGAGCCAGTCAGCAGCTACGGAACTAAACATGATTGCTGATTTTGTGTCACCTAGAACAACAAATCTTTATCAATCCACATAACATAACATAACATACAGACGGTTTCAGAAAGTTGATGGCCATTGCAGTCAAGTACAAGTTTCCCAGTTGCGATTACTTCCCTAAAAAGCTGTGCCTGCACTACACCAGCATGTCATTGACAGCATCAACCATTCCCTGAAAAAATCTATGTCTGCCAGGGTGAAATTCACCACTGATACATGGACTAGCAAACATGGGCAGGAGCATTACATCTTGCTGACTGGGCACAGTGTGACTCTGGTGGCTGTGGGGGCAAGCGGACAAGGGGCTGCTCCACAAGTCTTGGAATCCCCTTGTGGGACAAAACTCTGTATCTAACAGTTCCTCCACTGCTTCTGCATCGTCTACCTCCTCTAGGGCTCCACTTCTGCCCTGAACCTCTCCCTTAATCAGACACGCATTCCAACAGTGCAGATAGAATCTCCCCCACCTCTGTACTGTGCAGCCATGGCTCACCACAATCAAGCATTGTTTAAATTGATATGCCTTGGAAATTGCAGTTTCACAGCTCAAGAGTTGTGGACAGGTATCCAGGCCGAGTTAGAGCAATGGTTGTCTCCTCTATACCTGGAGCCAGGGAAGGCTGTGTGTGATAACGGTGCAAACCTGGTGGCGGCCCTATGCCAAGGCAACGTCACACAAGTGCATTGCATGGTTCACATCACTACGTAAATAGTAAGAAACTAAAAAATTATAGTGTTGACTCCCTTAAAAAAAAGTCTGGGTGAAATGGTTGATGTGGATGAGGAAAAAGCCAATATGCTGAAAGACTTTTTTTCATTAGTATTTACTCAAGAAAATTCCATGGCAGACAATATGATCCATGATAACAAAAATTCACCATTAAATGTCACCTGCTTAACCCAGCAGGAAGTATGGCGGCGTCTAAAAATCACTAAAATTGACAAATCTCCGGGCCCGGAAGGGATACACCCCGAGTACTGCAGGAATTAAGTACAGTCATTGATAGACCATTATTTTTAATCTTTAACCCCTTCCCGACCTTTGACGCCACGTAGGCGTCCTGAAAGTCGGTGCCAATCCGACCCATGACGCCTATGCGGCGTCATGGAAAGATCGCGTCCCTGCAGACCGGGTGAAAGGGTTAACTCCCATTTCACCCGATCTGCAGGGACAGGGGGAGTGGTAGTTTAGCCCAGGGGGGGTGGCTTCATCCCCTCGTGGCTACGATCGC
This sequence comes from Ranitomeya imitator, assembly GCF_032444005.1. Lineage (NCBI taxonomy): Eukaryota > Metazoa > Chordata > Amphibia > Anura > Dendrobatidae > Ranitomeya > Ranitomeya imitator. The sequence continues at coordinate 328,071,138 of NC_091287.1, read as the reverse complement.
TCTGATTGGCTGTTGAAAGTGAAACTGCCAATCAGAGCGATTTGTAATATTTCACCCATTATAACGGGTGAAATATTACAATCCAGCCATGGCCGATGCTGAAATATCATCGGCCATGGCTGGAAATACTAGTGTGCCCCCACCCCTCCGATCGCCCCCCCACCCCCCCGATCTGGCCGGTACACTGCTCCGGCTCCCCTCCATCCAGTGCTCCGCTCCCCCCCGTGCTCGTGTCCGCTCCCCCCGTGCTCCAATCACCCCCCCGTGCTCCAACCACCCCCCCTGCACTCCGATCCACCCCCCCGTGCTCCGTTCCACCCCCCCGTGCTCCATTCCAGCCCCCCCGTGCTCCGTTCCACGCCCCCCGCGCTCCGTTCCACCCCTCCCGCGCTCCGATTCCCCCCCCCGTGCTCCGATCCCCCCCCCGTGGTCCCCCCCCACCCTATCATACTTACCGATCCAGCCGTGGTCCCGTCCGTCTTCTCCCGGGCGCCGCCATCTTCCAAAATGGCGGGCGCATGCGCAGTGCGCCCGCCGAATCTGCCGGCCGGCAGATTCGTTCCAAAGTGCATTTTGATCACTGAGATATAATCTATCTCAGTGATCAAAATAAAAAAAATAATAAATGACCCCCCCCCTTTGTCACCCCCATAGGTAGGGACAATAAAAAAATAAAGAAATTTTTTTTTTTCCACTAATGTTAGAATAGGGTTAGGGTTAGGGGTAGGGTTAGGGTTAGGGTTAGGGTTAGGGGTAGGGTTAGGGGTAGGGCTAGGGTTAGGGTTAGGGGTAGGGTTAGGGGTAGGGTTAGGGTTAGGGGTAGGGTTAGGGCTAGGGTTAGGGCTAGGGTTAGGGTTAGGAATGTGCACACGTATTCTGGTCCTCTGCGGATTTTTCCGCTGCGGATTTGATAAATCCGCAGTGCTAAACCGCTGCGGATTTATGGCGGATTTACCGCGTTTTTTTCTGTGCATTTCACTGCGGTTTTACAATTGCGATTTTCTATTGGAGCAGTTGTAAAACCGCTGCGGAATCCGCACAAAGAAGTGACATGCTGCGGAATGTAAACCGCTGCGTTTCCGTGCAGTTTTTACGCAGCATGTGTACAGCGATTTTTGTTTCCCATAGGTTTACATTGAACTGTACACTCATGGGAAACTGCTGCGGATCCGCAGCGTTTTCCGCAGCGTGTGCACATACCTTTAGAATTAGGCTATGTGCACACGGTGCTGATTTGGCTGCGGATTCGCAGCAGTGTTCCATCAGGTTTACAGTACCATGTAAACATATGAAAAACCAAATCCGCTGTGCCCATGGTGCGGAAAATACCGCGCGGGAACGCTGCGTTGTATTTTCCGCAGCATGTCAATTCTTTGTGCGGATTCCGCAGCGTTTTACACCTGTTCCTCAATAGGAATCCGCAGGTGAAATCCGCACAAAAAACACTGGAAATCCGCGGAAAATCCGCAGGTAAAACACAGTGCCTTTTACCCGCAGATTTTTCAAAAATGGTGCGGAAATATCTCACACGAATCCGCAACGTGGGCACATAGCCTTAGGGTTAGGGTTGGAATTAGGGTTGTGGTTAGGGTTAGGGGTGTGTTGGGGTTAGTGTTGTGGTTAGGGGTGTGTTGGGGTTAGGGTTGTGATTAGGATTATGGCTACAGTTGGGATTAGGGTTAGGGGTGTGTTGGGGTTAGTGTTGGAGTTAGAATTGAGGGGTTACCACTGTTTAGGCACATCAGGGGTCTCCAAACGCAACATGGCGCCACCATTGATTCCAGCCAATCTCGTATTCAAAAAGTCAAATGGTGCTCCCTCACTTCCGAGCCCTGACGTGTGCCCAAACAGTGGTTTACCCCCACATATGGGGTACCAGCATACTCAGGACAAACTGCGCAACAATTACTGGGGTCCAATTTCTCCTGTTACCCTTGTGAATCTAAAAAAATGCTTGCTAAAACATCATTTTTGAGGAAAGAAAAATGATTTTTTATTTTCACGGCTCTGCGTTGTAAACGTCTGTGAAGCACTTGGGGGTTCAAAGTGCTCACCACATATCTAGATAAGTTCCTTGGGGGGTCTAGTTTCTAAAATGGGGTTACTTGTGGGGGGTTTCTACTGTTTAGGCACACCAGGGGCTCTGCAAACGCAACGTGACACCCGCAGACCATTCCATCAAAGTCTGCATTTCAAAAGTCACTACTTCCCTTCTGAGCCCCGACGTGTGCCCAAACAGTGGTTTACCCCCACATATGGGGTATCAGCGTACGCAGGAGAAACTGGACAACAACTTTTGGGGTCCAATTTCTCCTGTAACCCTTGGGAAAATAAAAAATTCTGGGCTAAATAATTATTTTTGAGGAAAGAAAACGTATTTATTATTTTCACGGCTCTGCATTATAAACTTCTATGAAGCACTTGGGGGTTCAAAGTGCTCACCACACATCTAGATAAGTTCCTTTCAGGGTCTAGTTTCCAAAATGGGGTCACTTGTGGGGGGTTTCTACTGTTTAGGCACATCAGGGGCTTTGCAAACGCAACGTGACGCCCGCAGAGCATTCCATCAAAGTCTGCATTTCAAAACGTCACTACTTCAATTCCAAGCCCCGGCATGTGCCCAAACAGTAGTTTACCCCCACATATGGGGTATCACCGTACTCAGGAGAAACTGGACAACAAATATTGGGGTCAAATTTCTCCTGTTACCCTTGGGAAAATTAAAAAATTCTGGGCTAAATAATTATTTTTGAGGAAAGAAAACGTATTTATTATTTTCACGGCTCTGCATTATAAACTTCTATGAAGCACTTGGGGGTTCAAAGTGCTCACCACACATCTAGATAAGTTCCTTTGGGGGTCTAGTTTCCAAAATGGGGTCACTTGTGGGGGGTTTCTACTGTTAAGCCACATCAGGGGCTCTGCAAACGCAACGTGACGCCCACAGAGCATTCCATCAAAGTCTGCATTTCAAAACGTCACTACTTCACTTCCGAGCCCCGGCATGTGCCCAAACAGTGATTTACCCCCACATATGGGGTATCAGCGTACTCAGGAGAAACTGGACAACAACTTTTGGGGTCAAATTTCTCCTGTTACCCTTGGGAAAATAAAAAATTGCAGGCTAAAAGATCATTTTTGAGAAAATAATTTTTTTTTTTATTTTCATGGCTCTGCGTTATAAACTTCTGTGAAGCACCTGGGGGTTTAAAGTGCTCAATATGCATCTAGATAAGTTCCTTGGGGGGTCTAGTTTCCAAAATGGGGTCACTTGTGCGGGAGCTCCAATGTTTAGGCACACAGGGGCTCTCCAAACGCGACATGGTGTCCGCTAACAATTGGAGCTAATTTTCCATTCAAAAAGTCAAATGGCGCGCCTTCTCTTCCGAGCCCTGCCGAGTGCCCAAACAGTGGTTTACCCCCACATATGAGGTATCGGCGTACTCGGGAGAAATTGCCCAACAAATTTTATGATCCATTTTATCCTACTGCCCATGTGAAAATGAAAAAATTGAGGTGAAAAGAATTTTTTTGTGAAAAAAAATTACTTTTTCATTTTTACAGATCAATTTGTGAAGCACCTGAGGGTTTAAAGTGCTCACTAGGCATCTAAATTAGTTCCTTGGGGGGTCTAGTTTCCAAAATGGGGTCACTTGTGGGGGAGCGCCAATGTTTAGGCACACAGGAGCTATCCAAACGCGACATGGTGTCCGCTAACGATGGAAATAATTTTTCATTCAAAAAGTCAAATGGCGCTCCTTCCCTTCCGAGCCTTACCATGTGCCCAAACAGTGGTTTACCTCCACATGTGAGGTATTGGTGTACTCAGGAGAAATTGCCCAACACATTTTAGGATCCATTTTATCCTGTTGCCCATGTGAAAATGAAAAAATTGAGGCTAAAAGAATTTTTTTGTGAAAAAAAAGTACTTTTTCATTTTTACGGATCAATTTGTGAAGCACCTGGGGGTTCAAAGTGCTCACTATGCATCTAGATAAGTTCCTTGGGGCGTCTAGTTTCCAAAATGGGGTCACTTGTGGGGGAGCTCCAATTTTTAGGCACACGGGGGCTCTCCAAACGTGACATGGTGTCCGCTAAAGAGTGGAGCCAATTTTTGATTCAAAAAGTCAAATGGCGCTCCTTCCCTTCCAAGCCCTGCCGTGCGCCAAAACAGTGGTTTACCCCCACATATGAGGTATCAGCGTACTCAGGACAAATTGGACAACAACTTTCGTGGTTCAGTTTCTCCTTTTACCATTGGGAAAATAAAAAAATTGTTGCTAAAAGATAATTTTTGTGACTAAAAAGTTAAATGTTCATTTTTTCCTTCCATGTTGCTTCTGCTGCTGTGAAGCACCTGAAGGGTTAATAAACTTCTTGAATGTGGTTTTGAGTACCTTGAGGGGTGCAGTTTTTAGAATGGTGTCACTTTTGGGTATTTTCAGCCATATAGACCCCTCAAACTGACTTCAAATGTGAGGTGGTCCCTAAAAAAAATGGTTTTGTAAATTTCGTTGTAAAAATGACAAATCGCTGGTCAAATTTTAACCCTTATAACTTCCTAACAAAAAAAAATTTTGTTTCCAAAATTGTGCTGATGTAATGTAAACATGTGGGAAATGTTATTTATTAACTATTTTGTGTCACATATCTCTCTGGTTTAACAGAATAAAAATTCAAAATGTGAAAATTGCGAAATTTTCAAAATTTTCGCCAAATTTCCGTGTTTATCACAAATAAATGCAGAATTTATTGACCTAAATTTACCACTAACATGAAGCCCAATATGTCACGAAAAAACAATCTCAGAACCGCTAGGATCCGTTGAAGCGTTCCTGAGTTATTATCTCATAAAGGGACACTGGTCAGAATTGCAAAAAACGGCAAGGTCTTTAAGGTCAAAATAGGCTGGGTCTTGAAGGGGTTAAAGAGTCCATAATAGCAGGATCTGTACCACAGGACTGCATGTAGAAAAGCCACGGAGACACCATCACGTGTTTCTCAACGCAAGCAATAAGTAGCCAGGTCTATCACCGGGAAGGAACAACCATGGGAAGGGCAGCATCCAAAAAGGAAAACCACCTATGGTATCCATCCACAGACAGCTGTTTCGGGGTATTTGCCCCTCATCAGTGTGGAGTAGGAAACTGGCTATTAGGAGCAGTGCCTGGTAAAAGGACTATAAACATAAAGATGAATGACCTCGGGGAGATCAAAACATCCAACACCACGGAGACACCATCACGTGTTTCTCAGCGCAGTGATCCAGAACACTGCCCCCATCCCTTACGGGAAATATGCAAATGCATGTAGAAAAGCCATGGAGACACCATCACGTGTTTCTCAACGCAAGCAATAAATAGCCAGGTCTTTCACCGGGAAGGAACAACCATGGGAAGGGCAGCATCCAAAAAAGGAAAACTACCTATGCCAAAACATGGTATACATCCACAGACAGCTGTTTCAGGGTATTTGCCCCTCATCAGTGTGGAGTAGGAAACTGGCTATTAGGAGCAGTGCCTGGTAAAAGGACTATAAACATAAGGATGAATGACCTCGAGGAGATCAAAACATCCAACCCCACGGAGACACCATCACGTGTTTCTCAGCGCAGTGATCCAGAACACTGCCCCATCCCTTACGGGAGATATGCAAATGCATGTAGAAAAGCCATGGAGACACCATCACGTGTTTCTCAACGCAAGCAATAAATAGCCAGGTCTTTCACCGGGAAGGAACAACCACGGGAAGGGCAGCATCCAAAAAAGGAAAACTACCTATGCCAAAACATGGTATACATCCACAGACAGCTGTTTCAGGGTATTTGCCCCTCATCAGTGTGGAGTAGGAAACTGGCTATTAGGAGCAGTGCCTGGTAAAAGGACTATAAACATAAGGATGAATGACCTCGAGGAGATCAAAACATCCAACACCACGGAGACACCATCACGTGTTTCTCAACGCAGTGATCCAGAACACTGCCCCCATCCCTTATGGGAAATATGCAAATGCATGTAGAAAAGCCGCGGAGACACCATCACGTGTTTCTCAACGCAAGCAATAAATAGCCAGGTCTTTCACCAGGAAGGAACAACCACGGGAAGGGCAGCATCCAAAAAGGAAAATCACCTATGCCAAAACATGGTATCCATCCACAGACAGCTGTTTTTGATGCTGCCCTTCCCATGGTTGTTCCTTCCAGAAAAATGACTAGCACATCCAAACTAGTGTGAATAGGTGCATACCAGGAGCAGCTACCTCCATATATAATATACAAAAAAAAGGTTGCACTCTATCGTGCCAAAACACGTCAAATATGAAATACATGAAATATGAATAGCAAAATGGCTTTTTGAACATTAGGAAACATTTTTTGAGATGCTTAGCACAGAATTTGGCCAAATAGTGTGAGCCCATCAACCATCGTCAAGGTGGTCTCATTAAACTGGATGTGCCAGTCGTTTTTCTGTCATTTCTATGTTAGCTTACTGACTGAGCACTCCTCCCTTCATCATCTGATTTTTAATTACATCTAATCACACTTGGTTCCGGCCAACCCATATGTAGGCTTTGCTGAGAGAGGTGTCCATATTCACCCAAGCATACAGACATTAGCCTTCGGTAAGTGTTCACATTTGGACAGGGAGGTCAGGTACCCATCAGTTTAATGAGACCACCTTGACGATGGTTGATGGGCTCACACTATTTGGCCAAATTCTGTGCTAAGCGTCTCAAAAAATTTTTCTTAATGTTCAAAAAGCCATTTTGCTATTCATATTTCATGTATTTCATATTTGACGTGTTTTGGCACGATAGAGTGCAACCTTTTTTTGTATAGTACACTCAAGCAAGCATTCATTAAAACTGGCATGCATTATTCCTGTCTTCACTAAAGATGGGTGAACCCGAACACGGAATTCTCCAGGAAGTCCGTATTGCCCTTTGGGTTTGGCACCCTGAACATTGGGTGTTTCCCACACTGTCATCTGCATGATAGCGCCAGAAACACTGGCAGCTCTGATTGGTGATAAGATCATTACTGCTGGTCAGAGATTTGCTGTTCTCATGCTGTCTGATGACAGCGTGAGTCAAAAGATGTGACCAGTGGTAATAGGATTTCCTCTGGTCACATGCGTCGGCTCATGAGAGAGTACTACTCCCATCAACCTATGCATGCTGTTGCTGACAAGAGAGAGAGTGGGTGCCACTGATGGGAGTAGTCATAAGCCTGTGCCTGTACTATAAATAAATTAATTTTAAAAAATGATGGGGTTTCTTCTATTTTTAATAACCAGCACAGGCAAATTTGACAGCTGTGGGCTACAATGCTGAGCTGTCAGCTTTACCATGGTTTGGTATCAAGAGTAGAGGGGTGCCACACTGTTTTTTTTTTTATTATTTAAATAAATAATTAAAAAAAAAACATTGTGGGGCCTCCCCCATTTATTACAACCAGCCAAACTAAAGCAAAGGGATGGTATTATCAGACTGGTAAAGGGCCCATGATATTGGCCCCCTCCGCCTAAATATAGCAGCCCATAGCCTCCCCAGAAAAGGCGCATCTATTAGATGTGCCAATTCTGGCTCATTGCCAGGCTATTTCCACTTGCCCTGGTGCAGTGGCAAGGGGGGTAATGATTGTGGGGATGATGTCAACTGTTTTATGGCCACTGACATCAAGCCCACCAGTTAGTAATGGAGAGGCCTCTATAAGATGCTCCCATTACTAACCCCATAGTTAGAATGTGAAAAAGACACAGCTAGAATAAAATCCTGAAATTAAAAGAAAGACACAATGTTAAGGACCGGTGGAACGCACCAAGTATAGATAATAAGAAACTAGGTGCGTTCGCAGTCCGAGGTCCACCGTGCAGGTAAAAGACCCTGCTGCTAGTAAGACGGACTATATGGCGGTACTAAGTATACACACATGGGTTAACTTCACCCTGCGTGAAGGAAGCGATCCTGTTGCGTCACAGGACCGCAGTACCGCACATAAAGCGCGAGCAAGAAGTCAGCGGACTCAACCCCTACACAGGATTGAAGTCCGATTAGACACTTGCTGGCACAACACCGCAACTGGGTGTGTCAGAGGAACATAAATAATAATATGAAGGCACAAGAGTGCGTGCGGTGCCGCACTGACGGATGCCACTAACACCCAGGCTTGGGTAAGGAAAACGCAGAGCAAGCGCACGGCGCCGTACTGGTGGACACAGCAACTGGTAGCTGTAATGTGTGTTTCGTGCTGTTGGATAAGTCGGGCGCTAGATAGCAAACATACACCTTCCGCGAACAGACATTCAATAGGGAGGGTTATTTAAAGAGCGACTTTCACTCACAACACACACACATATTTACAAGACAATACTAGCGCATGGCCGTGCGGGCATGCTCAGACAGAGAAAAGCAGTACTTAGATCCAGAAACGTCCACTCGCCGCTGCCCAGCACTGGCTTCAATGGCAGAAGCAGGAAAAGCAGCAGTAACTCTTCGCACAGAGTCAGACTGAGCGAGACGCTGGGATCGACGTCCCTGCTGAGCAGACTCCACCGCGGCTGGAGAAGAATGGGAGACCGCAGCGGAGACGGATCGAGATTCCCCCAGTGCAGCAGAGGAAACTCGACTCCTAACATTACCCCCCCTCCTAGGGCCCCCCCCTCCTTGGGCCTCGCCACGTTCGAAGGCAGCAATGAGCTGCGGGGCCCGAATGTGCTCAACAGGCTCCCAGGACCTGTCCTCGGGGCCATAACCCTTCCAGGTCACCAAATAAAATTTTTTGCCATGTACCACCTTGCACCCCAAAATAGCATTCACCTCATAATCGTCCGTAGACGAACCCGATGTCCCAGCAGATGACTCGGAAAACCGGGACATATACACAGGTTTCAAGAGGGACACATGAAAGGTGTCGGTGATACCCAGGCATGGCGGAAGGGCCAAACGATAGACCACAGGATTAACCTGCTCGAGGACCTTGAACGGACCCAAGTAGCGAGGAGCACATTTAGTGGACTCAACTCGCAGCCTGATGTTACGGGCGGAGAGCCACACCAAGTTGCCAGGAGCAAAGGTCGGAGCGGGGCGCCGATGAGCATCGGCGGAGGACCTCATTCTCTCCTTAGAGGCCCGAATGGCATCCTGAGTGCGGTCCCAAATATCCCGTGCCTCCACAGCCCAGTCTGCCACCCTGGAGTCGGCGGAAGACACGGGCATAGGCACAGGTACCCGTGGATGCTGACCATAGTTGAGGAGGAATGGGGTTTGTCCAGTGGAGTCGGCTACGGCGTTGTTCAGTGCAAACTCTGCCCATGATAGCAAGGATGCCCAGTCATCCTGCCTGGCTGAAACAAAATGTCGCAGGTATGTGACCAAGGTCTGGTTGGCCTTCTCTACCAACCCATTCGTCTCGGGATGATAAGCGGAAGAGAGATTCAACTCAATACTGAGAAGACGACAAAGCTCTCTCCAGAACCGAGACGCAACAATTTTGTCAGGCATACCATGTAGGCGGAAGATGTGTTTGATGAACAACGCTGCCAAGGCCCGTGCAGAAGGTAACCGTGGTAGCGGCACCAAATGCACCATTTTTGAGAAATGATCGGTGATGACCCAAATGATGGTACACCCGCGAGACTTGGGTAAACCCATAACAAAGTCCATCCCGACCATCTCCCAGGGCCTATCTGCCACCGGCAAGGGATAGAGCAACCCAGCTTGCCTTTGACGCGGAGATTTATTTTTGGCGCATGGAGACACACGCCAGAATATAATCCCTGACATCCCGGACCATATGCGGCCACCAGCACGTCCTCGCCAGTAGCTCAGATGTCCTCTTTGTCCCAAAGTGTCCACCCACCCTGGACGAATGAGCCCAAGAGAGAACCTCCGGTCGCAAATTAATGGGCACAAAAGTCTTGCCCGGAGGCACAGACTCTAGCAAAACTGGCGCTACGGTTCTCAGGCTCTCGGAAGGGACAATAAGCCGAGGCTTCTCTTCCTCCTCCTCAGTTGACATAAGGGAGCGAGAGAGAGCGTCAGCACGGATATTCTTCTCCCCGGCGAGATAATGAAGGGAAAAGTGGAACCGGTAGAAGAACAGGGACCATCTGGCCTGGCGAGAATTTAGCCGCTGGGCTGTTTATAAATAGACCAAATTTTTGTGGTCCGTGTAAACTTGGAAGGGAAACCGCGCACCCTCCAGAAGGTGTCTCCACTCCGAAAAGGCCAACTTCATTGCTAGCAACTCCCTGTCCCTGATGGAGTAGTTTCTCTCCGCTGGCGTGAAGGTCTTAGAGAAGAAGAAGCATGGATGCTTCCGACCTTGAGCATCCTTTTGATAGAGGACTGCTCCAGCACCAACGGACGAGGCATCCACCTCCATTAGGAATGGCTTATCCACGTCGGGACGATGTAAGATGGGAGTGCTAGCAAAGTGGGACTTAATAGAAGTGAAGGCCTTGGAGACCTCTTCCGACCACAATTTGGGATTCGCTCCCTTCTTGGTGAGGGCCACCAAGGAAGCTACCAGAGTTGAGAAGTGGGGAATGAACTTGCGGTAATAGTTTATGAACCCCATAAAGCGCTGCACCGCTTTAAGAGAATGGGGCTCTTGCCAGTCCATCACAGCCTGTAGCTTGGCAGGATCCATAGCCAATCCCTGGGCGGAGATGATATAGCCCAGGAAAGGTAAGGACTCCTGCTCAAACACACACTTCTCCAACTTCGCATAAAGAGAGTTTGCCCGTAGGAGGTCAAAGACTCTGCCAACATCTCTCCGGTGGGAGTCAATATCTGGAGAAAAGATGAGGATATCATCCAGATAGACTACAACCGAGGTGGAAAGCATATCCCGGAAGATGTCGTTGACAAAGTCTTGGAAAACGGCAGGTGCATTGCAGAGCCCGAAGGGCATCACCAGATACTCATAGTGCCCATCTCTGGTGTTAAACGCTATTTTCCATTCGTCCCCCTCACGGATGCGAATCAGGTTATAAGCACCCCGCAGATCTAGTTTAGTAAACACTCTAGCTCCCCGAAGCCTATCGAAAAGCTCAGATATCAAAGGCAAAGGGTACTTGTTCTTAACTGTGATAGCATTAAGACCCCTGTAGTCTATGCATGGAAGTAGTTCTCCACTCTTTTTCTGCACGAAAAAGAACCCTGCCCCAGCAGGTGACACTGACTTCCTGATGAACCCTCTTGCCAAATTCTCTTGAATCTACTGAGACATTGCCTCCGTTTCTGGGAGAGATAATGGATAGACTCGACCCCGGGGAGGCTCAGCACCAGGCAAGAGATCAATAGGACAGTCATAGTGGCGATGGGGCGGAAGGGTCTCCGCTGCCTTTTTGGAGAACACGTCTGCATAAGACCAATTTTGCTTGGGGAGAGAGGAAAGATCTGCGGGTACCTCTGTAGTAGCAACCTGAACGCACTCTCGATGACACCTGTTCCCACAAGATTTACCCCATCCCAGAATTCTGCCTGAGGACCACTCGATGTGAGGAGAGTGGTACCGTAACCAAGGGTTCCCTAAGAGAACCTCATCAATTCCCTCAGGAATGACGAGTAGAGATATAACCTCCTGATGAGATGGTGACATGGACAGAGTAAAAGGGCAGTTTGATGTGTAATCTGTGCGGGCAGTGTCGACCCATTCACCACTCGTACTGTTACTGGTTGAGATAGCATGACCAGAGGAATTGCGTGACGTTGGGCGAAGGCTGAAGACATAAAATTGCCCTCCGCCCAGAATCCACGCAGAGTTCTACCGAGTGAGAGGATGAGCCCAATGTTATTGTCCCCTTAAAGGACAATTTGGAGGCAAACGTCGTAGTGTATAGTGCACCTCCACCAACTACCACTAGACACTGACGTTTGCTCGACCGCTGGAGACATCTCGAGGCAAGATGTCCTGACTGTTGGCAAAGATGACAAATCTGGAGTGCACGAGCGGTCCGGGACTTAGATCCCGCTCGTGACTCTACCACAGGCTCATGGCGCTCAGCAGCCTGGTCTGGAGATTCCAAAGGTTTGGCGAAGGTGGGAGCCAGCCGAAACCTCTGCCTACACTGGGCTCGTTCTAACCTCCGCTCGTGAAAACGGAGATCAATACGAGTGGATAGAGTTATTAATTCCTCCAGGGTGGCGGGAATCTCCCTAGTGGCCAGGGTGTCCTTAACGTGGTCAGCCAGCCCCCTCCAAAATATTGGAATGAGAGCTTTATCCGACCACTCCAGCTCAGATGCTAAGGTGCGGAAGTGGACGGCAAAATGACTGACCAAGGACGAGCCCTGAGTCAATGCCAACAATTGGAGCGCCGTATCATGGGTGACACGAGGTCCTAAAAAGACCTGTTTCAGAGTGCTCAGAAACAACGGAGCACTCTGTACCACATGATCGTTACGCTCCCAAAGCGGCGTAGCCCACTGCAACGCCCTGTCCGATAGAAGAGACACTATAAATCCCACCTTAGCCCGCTCTGTAGGGAAACGAGAGGCCAGAAGCTCGAGATGGATAGAGCACTGACTCACGAAACCCCTACAAGACTTACTGTCACCAGAGAATTTCTCTGGAAGCGGGAGGCGAGTTAGAGTCGGGACAGGAGCGGCAGTGGACAAGGTGGCTGCAGCAACACTAGCAGCCTGAACAGCGACAGCAGTGACATCCACAGCTGAGGTTGAACGCTCAAGAGCCGCCAACCTTCCCTCCAGCTGCTGGATGTACCGCTGTGAACGCTGATCGTCCATCATTTACTAGCCAGACCTTGGCGCTAGTATTATGTTAAGGACCGGCGGAACGCACCAAGTATAGATAATAAGAAACTAGGTGCGTTCGCAGTCCGAGTTCCACCGTGCAGGTACAAGACCCTGCTGCTAGTAAGACGGACTATATGGCGGTACTAAGTATACACACATGGGTTAACTTCACCCTGCGTGAAGGAAGCGATCCTGTTGCGTCACAGGACCGCAGTACCGCATATAAAGCGCGAGCAAGAAGTCAGCGGACTCAACCCCTACACAGGATTGAAGTCCGATTAGACACTTGCTGGCACAACACCGCAACTGGGTGTGTCAGAGGAACATAAATAATAATATGTAGGCACAAGAGTGCGTGCGGTGCCGCACTGACGGACGCCACTAACCACCCAGGCTTGGGTCAGGAAAGCGCAGAGCAAGCGCACGGCGCCGTACTGGCGGACACAGCAACTGGTAGCTGTAATGTGTGTTTCGTGCTGTTGGATAAGTCGGGCGCTAGATAGCAAACATACACCTTCCGCGAACAGACATTCAGTAGGGAGGGTTATTTAAAGAGCGACTTTCACTCACAACACACACACATATTTACAAGACAATACTAGCGCATGGCCGTGCGGTCATGCGCAGTTTATATAGTAGCAGCACAGGAAGCAGCTCCAGAAGTTTTGCCCTTTCAGGACCTGCCAAGAGGACCAATGGGATGTGCTGCAATACCTGAGCATGTGACCCTCGATCTCCAACGGGAGATCCTGCCCTGGGCATGCTCAGACAGAGAAAAGCAGGACTTAGATCCAGAAACGTCCACTCGCCGCTGCCCAGCACTGGCTTCAATGGCAGAAGCAGGAAAAGCAGCAGTAACTCTTCGCACAGAGTCAGCCTGAGCGAGACGCTGGGATCGATGTCCCTGCTGAGCAGACTCCACAGCGGCTGGAGAAAAATGGGAGACCGCAGCAGAGACGGATCGAGATTCCCCCAGTGCAGCAGAGGATACTCGACTCCTAGCACACAAACTCCTTTATTTGAAATAAAAGTAAAAAAGCACAGTTAAGCTCACCTTACGCTTATTCCATTGAAGCCCATGTCACCTGTAAAAAAAACAGAAAATAATAAACAACCATTATACTCACCTTATGCCTAATCCATTGATGCCCATGTCCCCTGGAAAAAAGCAAAAATAATAAACAACTATATCCCTCACCTGTCCGAAGTGAAGATAAGCCATACTGTCCCATGCTATAATCCATCTCTGTGATATCTGGTTTACAACCTGAACAGTGCCATGATGCCACCATTGAGGCTGAAAACCAGGACACAATGAGGTGTGATGTTAACCGTTGGTCGCTGTGCAAGGTCCGGAAACCTCATGGGAAACATTGAGGGACATTTTAAGGTTACTGGAGTAAGTATCCAGCTGCTGAAACACCTGGAGGGTGTGAACTAAGGTTACCATGGGTATGTATTTTACTGTACTTGTTAATAAATAAAAAAATAAATGAAAACAATGTACTCTCTCATCAACCGACGCGTGCGACCATAGGTAATCTTTTTACCACCTGTCACAGCTGCTGGCTCACGCTGTCATCTGACAGTGTGTGAACTGCAGCTCTCAGACTGGCGTTAATGATCTTACCGCCAATTAGGCCCATGTTTGCCGCGCTGTTATGTAGATGACAGCGAGGCAAACAACGGATGTTCGGGCAGACTATTCATCTGATGGAGATCCGGGTTCGGTATTGTTCTGGCACCCAAATCGAACTTTAATTAGATGATCGACCGAGCCCACCGGACCCGAACATCCACATCCATGGGTTCATCCATCACTAGTATTAATTAATGAATCGCCCACTTAGTGTTGTAGAGACTTTGCTTCTATTTATTTTGCAATAAATGTCTGTTGTCTTATTAAATTTTAATAAATATAGTTGTAGATTCCTGAGCATTCCAATTAACCCCTTAAGCCCCGAGGGTGGTTTGCACGTTAATGACCGGGCCAATTTTTACAATTCTGACCACTGACCCTTTATGAGGTTATAACTCTGGAACGCTTCAACGGATTTTGGCGATTCTGACATTGTTTTCTCGTGACATATTGTACTTCATTTTAGTGGTAAAATTTATTCAATATAACTTGTGTTTATTTGTGAAAAAAACGGAAATTTGGCGAAAATTTCGCAATTTTCCAACTTTAAATTTTTATGCCCTTAAATCACAGAGATATTTCATGCAAAATACTTAATAAGTAACATTTCCCACATGTCTACTTTACATCAGCACAATTTTGGAACCAAAATTTTTTTTTGTTAGGGAGTTATAAGGGTTAAAAGTTGACCAGCAATTTCTCATTTTTACAACACCATTTTTTTTTTAGGGACCACATCTCATTTGAAGTCATTTTGAGGGGTCTATATGATAGAAAATACCCAAGTGTGACACCATTCTAAAAACTGCACCCCTCAAGGTGCTCAAAACCACATTCAAGAAGTTTATTAACCCTTCAGGGGTTTCACAGGAATTTTTGGAATGTTTAAATAAAAATGAATATTTAACTTTTTTTCACACAAAATTTATTTCAGCTCCAATTTGTTTTATTTTACCAAGGGTAACAGGATAAAATGGATGCCAAACGTTGTTGTACAATCTGTACTGAGTATGCTGATACCCCATATGTGGGGGTAAACCACTGTTTGGGCGCATGGCAGAGCTCGGAAGGAAAGGAGCGCCATTTGACTTTTCAATGCAAAATTGACAGGAATTGAGATGGGACGCCATGTTGCGTTTGGAGAGCCCCTCATGTGCCTAAACATTGAAACCCCCCACAAGTGACACCATTTTGGAAAGTAGACACCCTAAGGAACTTATCTAGAGGTGTGGTGACCACTTTGACCCACCAATTGCTTCACAGAAGTTTATAATGCAGAGCCGTAAAAATAAAAAATCATATTTTTTCACAAAAATTATCTTTTTGCCCCCAATTTTTTATTTTCCCAAGAGTAAGAGAAGAAATTGGACCTCAAAAATTGTTGTCCAATTTGTCCTGAGTACGCTGATACCCCATATATGGGTGTAAACCATTGTTTGGGCGTATGGCAGAGCTCGGAAGGGAAGGAGCACCATTTTACTTTTCAATGCAAAATTGACTGGAATTGAGATGGGATGCCATGTTGCGTTTGGAGAGCCCCTGATGTGCCTAAACATTGAAATCCCCACAAGTGACACCATTTTGGAAAGTAGACCCCTTAAGGAACTTATCTAGAGGTGTGGTGAGCACTTTGACCCAACAAGTGCTTCACAGAAGTTTATAATGCAGAGCCATAAAAATAAAAAATCATATTTTTTCACAAAAATGATCTTTTCGCCACCAATTTTTTATTTTCCCAAGGGTAAGAGAAGAAATTAGACCACAAAAGTTGTTGAGAAATTTGTCCTGAGTGCGACGATACCCATATGTGGGGGTAAACCACTGTTTGGGCGCATGGCAGAGCTCGGAAGGAAAGGAGCGCCATTTGACTTTTCAATGCAAAATTGACTGGAATTGAGATGGGACGCCATGTTGCGTTTGGAGAGCCCCTGATGTGCCCAAACATTGGAACCCCTCACAAGTGACACCATTTTGAAAAGTAGACCCCTTAAGGAACTTATCTAGATGTGTGGTGAGCACTTTGACCCAACAAGTGCTTCACAGAAGTTTATAATGCAGAGCCGTAAAAATAAAAAATCTTATTTTTTCACAAAAATGATCTTTTCGCCCCCAATTTTTTATTTTCCCAAGGGTAAGAGAAGAAATTAGACCACAAAAGTTGTTGTGCAATTTGTCCTGAGTGCGACGATACCCCATATGTGGGGGTAAACCACTTTTTGGGCGCATAGCAGAGCTTGGAAGGGAAGGAGCGCCATTTGACTTTTCAATGCAAAATTGACTGGAATTAAGATGGGACGCCATGTTGGTTTGGAGAGCCCCTGATGTGCCTAAACATTAAAACCCCCCACAAGTGACACCATTTTGGAAACTAGACCCCCTAAGGAACTTATCTAGAGGTGTTTTGAGAGCTTTGAACCTCCAAATGTTTCACTACAGTTTATAACGCAGAGCCGTTAAAATAATTTTATTTTTTTTCGCAAAAATTATTTTTTAGCCCCCAGTTTTGTATTTTCACAAGGGTAACAGAATAAATTGGACCCCAAAAGTTGTTGTCCAATTTGTCCTGAGTACGCTGATACCCAATATGTGGGGGGGAACCACTGTTTGGGCGCATGGCAGAGCTCGGAAGGGAAGGAGCGCCATTTGGAATGCAGACTTAGATGGATTGGTCTGCAGGAGTCACGTTGCATTTGCAGAGCCCCTGATGTACCCAAACAGTACAAACCCCCACAAGTGACTCCATATTAGAAACTAGACCTCTCAAGGAACTTATCTAGATGTGTTGTGAGAACTTTGAACCCCTAAGTGTTTCACTACAGTTTATAACGCAGAGCCGTGAAAATGAAAAAAAAATTTTTTTTCACAAAAATGATTTTTTTAGCCCCCAGCTTTGTATTTTTACAAGGGTAACAGAATAAATTGGACCCCTAAAGTTGTTCTCCAATTTGTCCTGAGTACGCTGATACCCCATATGTGGGGGGGAACCACTGTTTGGGAGCATGGCAGAGCTCGGAAGGGAAGGAGCGCCATTTGGAATGCAGACTTAGATGGATTGGTCTGCAGGCGTCACGTTGCATTTGCAGAGCCCCTGATGTACCCAAACAGTACAAACCCCCCACAAGTGACCCCATATTAGAAACTAGACCTCCCAAGGAACTTATCTAGATGTGTTGTGAGAACTTTGAACCCCTAAGTGTTTCACTACAGTTTATAACGCAGAGCCGTGAAAATAAAAAAAAAAATTTTTTTCACAAAAATGATTTTTTTAGCCCCCAGCTTTGTATTTTTACAAGGGTAACAGAATAAATTGGACCCCTAAAGTTGTTGTCCAATTTGTCCTGAGTTCGCTGATACCCCATATGTGGGGGGGAACCACTGTTTGGGAGCATGGCAGAGCTCGGAAGGGAAGGAGCGCCATTTGGAATGCAGACTTAGATGGATTGGTCTGCAGGCGTCACGTTGCATTTGCAGAGCCCCTGATGTACCCAAACAGTACAAACCCCCCACAAGTGACCTCATATTGGAAACTAGACCTCCCACGGAACTTATCTAGATGTGTTGTGAAAACTTTGAACCCCCAAGTGTTTCACTACAGTTTACAACGCAGAGCCGTGAAAATAAAAAATCCTTTTTTTCCCACAAAAATGATTTTTAGCCCCCCAAATTTTTATTTTCCCAAGGATATCAAGAGAACTTGGACCCAAAAAGTTGTTGTCCAATTTGTCTCGAGTACGATGATACCCCATATGTTGGGGTAAACCCCTGTTTGGGCGCACGGGAGAGCTCGGAAGTGAAGGAGCACTGTTTTACTTTTTCAATGCAGAATTGGCTGGAATTGAGATCGGACGTCATGTCGCGTTTGGAGAGCGCCTGATTTGCCTAAACAGTGGAAACCCCTCAATTATAAATGAAAACCTAATCCAAACGCACCCCTAACCCTAATCCCAACTGTAACCCTAACCACACACCTAACCCTGACACACCCCTAATTCTAATCCCAACCCCAATCCCAACTGTAAATGTAATCCAAACCCTAACCCTAACCCTAATGGGAAAATGGAAATAAATACATTTTTTTTAATTTTATTATTTTTCCCTAAGGCTAGGTTCACATTGCGTTAGGAAAATCCGTTTAGCGCTAGCGGATTGCGCTAACGCAATGTCTTTTTAGGTGTCGTGTTTAGTGGTCGCGTTAACGTCCCCGCTCTGGAAGAGCGCCACAAAAGAACGTCACCTTGCTAGCGCGAGCCGAAAATGGCACGCTCTAGCGATGCGCTACACCCGAAAATCACATTGCTGTCAATGGGTGTGCTAACGGACTCGTTGCACGGCGTTAATTGTGACATTTTCGCCGTGCAACGCTGTCCGTTAGCGTTAACCCATTAACGCAATGTGATCCTAGCCTAACTAAGGGGGTGATGAAGGGGGGTTTGATTTACTTTTATAGCGTTTTTTATATTGGATTTTTATGATTGGCAGCCGTCACACACTAAAAGACGCTTTTTATAGCAAAAAAGTTTTTGCATCTCCACATTTTGAGACCTATAATTTTTCCATATTTTGGGCCACAGAGTCATGTGAGGTCTTGTTTTTTGCGGGACGAGTTGACGTTTTTATCGGTTACATTTTCGGACACATGACAGTTTTTGATCGCTTTTAATTCCGATTTTTTGTGAGGCAGAATGACCAAAAACCAGCTATTCATGAATTTCTTTTGGGGGAGGCGTTTATACCGTTCCGCGTTTGGTAAAATTGATGAAGCAGTTTTATTCTTCGGGTCAGTACGATTACAGCGATACCTCATTTATATCATTTTTTTGTTTTGGCGCTTTTATACGATAAAAGCTATTTTATAGAAAAAATAATTATTTTGGCATCGCTTTATTCTGAGAACTATAACTTTTTTATTTTTTGGTTATGATGTTACATGGTGGCTCGTTTTTTGCGGGACAAGATGACGTTTTCAGAGGTACCATGGTTATTTATATCCATCTTTTTGATCGCGTGTTATTCCACTTTTTGTTCAGCGTTATGATAATAAAGCGTTGTTTTTTTTTTTTTTTCTTACGGTGTTCACTGAAGGGGTTAACTAGTGCGCCAGTTTTATAGGTCGGGTCGTTACGGACGCGGCGATACTAAATATGTGTACTTTTATTGTTTTTTTGGTTTTTTTTTAGATGAAGAAATGTATTTTTGGGAAAAAAAATTTTTTCTTCTTTATTTAGGAATTTTTTTTTATTTTTTTTTTTTACACGTGTGGAAATTTTTTTTTTTACTTTTTCACTTTGTCCCAGGGGGGAACATCACAGATCACCGATCTGACAGTGTGCACAGCACTCTGTTAGATCGGTGATCTGACATACAGCCGGGCAGGATTAGAGCTGCAGCTGCAGCCTGATCCTGACCCGGAAGTGCTCCCTGCAGGACCCATATGCAGCCCGGCGGCCATTTTGGATCCGGGGACTGCAGGGAGAAGACGCTCGGTACACGGTGAGTACATCACCGTGTACCGATCGTCTCAGGGAAGCCCGCAAGGAGCCCCCTCCCTGCGCGATGCTTCCCTGCACCGCCGGCACACCGCGATCATCTTTGATCGCGGTGTGTCGGGGGTTAATGTGCCGGGAGCGGTCCGTGACCGCTCCTGGCACATAGTGCCGGATGTCAGCTGCGATAGGCAGCTGACACCCGGCCGCGATCGGCTGCGCTCCCCCCGTGAGCGCGGCCGATCGCATATGACGTACTATCCCATCACTGGGAATTAAGTCCCAGGTCACCTGGGCGGGATAGTACGTCATATGGGATTAAGGGGTTAAAAATAATGTGTCATGCAAATAATATTGCCAGTGCATGATCTGTATATATTGGTACATTATCACACTAATAAGGATAGCCTGCACGCAATGATATTCAGGGTCATATTAATGATGCATTGATATTATCACAAGCTGCTGCATATTTAAAATATAGAATGGGTATAAATATTATTACATTTTATTGCAACTAAACTAGAAATTACCTGATAATAACATGTAAATAGGTGTGAAGAGATTATATTTTAAAAACATTTTTTCCATTCTTTTAGAATGTATTATTTTTTGCAAAAAGTTAAAGTTAGAATAAGGACTTTTTTTTTTTTAGATTTCTACCACAGATCCTTTTACACTATTGACCAGTGTTTCTTTTATTAGGCTCAATTTACATCAGGTGCAAAATTGAAAGAGGGGGTAATTAATTTTCAATATCTTTTTTTACTTATAGAATAAAACAACTCTAAATGGAACTGTGTGTCTAAGCAAGAGCTGAGTAATATATTACCCAAGTGCAATTTCTCAAGTCTTATGATACCGTAGCCATCTCTTCTCTTGGCAGCAGCTTTGTGCTTTTACCCTTTTATGCCCATTTCAATACCTTTGTTCTTGCTGCTAGGAAATTCAGAATAGCTTCTGCAATTCCTCTGGCTCTCTGTACCGTAATTTAAAAGAAGATAAGGAAAGTAGAGAAGAATACCCTTAAAAGACTGAGCAGATGTAGTACTCTCCACTGTAATATAAACCTTAACACTAATGGAGTTAAGGCAGTGAGATGTGCTCTTGAAAGATAGGAAAAAAAGAACTTAAAGGTCACATTTTAGTTTTCCTTTTCTGCAATTTTGCTTTTCTTGACATGACATTCCTAGCGGAACATAAAGTATACTTTTAAAACGAAGGAAATACAGAAGATGCTTTTTTTAGCATCAGCTTGAAGTCATAAATAATTTTTAGAACAAGAAAAATGTATCTAAAAATATTTTGTGAGATATAAAGAGCTTAGTTTGAAAAAGTTACATTTATTGATTACAACTGTTATGGACTTATAAATGTAGACTTGGTGAATGACTCATGCCCCTTTAAATACGCTGTTCTGGTTATTTAATATAGACAGAAGACTATTGCACAAACCAAGTACTTTTACCTTTTACATCTTCCCAACTTTTCAAAAGGTTGTAAGTGGAGATGTGTTGTGAATTCTGTTGTCGGGCTCCCTCCTGTGGTCATGAATGGTACTTTGGCTGGTTCTGTCCATGGACTTCCTCTGGTGGGTGTTTCTGAGTTTCCTTCCACAGGTGACGAGGTTAATTCGTTAGCTGGCTGCTCTATTTAACTCCACTTAGATCTTTGCTCCATGCCACCTGTCAATGTTCCAGTATTGGTCTAGTTCTCTCCTGGATCATTCTTGTGACCTGTCTTCCCAGCAGAAGCTAAGTTCCTGCTTGTATTTTCTTTGGTTTGCTATTTTTCTGGCCAGCTTGCTATTTTTATTGTTGTCTTGCTTGCTGGAAGCTCTGGGGCGCAGAGGGAGCGCCTCCGCACCGTGAGTCGGTGCGGAGGGTCTTTTTGCGCCCTCTGCGTGGTCTTTTTGTAGGGTTTTGTGCTGACCGCAAAGCAACCTTTCCTATCCTCAGTCTGTTCAGTAAGTCGGGCCTCACTTTGCTAAATCTATTTCATCTCTGTGTTTGTATTTTCATCTTTACTCACAGTCATTATATGTGGGGGGCTGCCTTTTCCTTTGGGAAATTTCTCTGAGGCAAGGTAGGCTTTATTTTTCTATCTTCAGGGCTAGCTAGTTCCTTAGGCTGTGCCGAGTTGCATAGGGAGCGTTAGGAGCAATCCACGGCTATTTCTAGTGTGCGTGATAGGATTAGGGATTGCGGTCAGCAGAGTTCCCACGTCCCAGAGCTCGTCCTTATTTATCAGTAACTATCAGGTCATTCCGTGTGCTCTTAACCACCAGGTCCATTATTGTCCTGACCACCAGGTCATAACAGAGATGATCGCATGGATCCAAGGCGAATCATATTGAAGTCGAATCTCCTGAAATTCGTAGGTATATGCGAATTTGAACATATTGTTACAATATGGTTAGTCACTTTTGTGCCTACTCTTATGCACCTTATACCATCATGATTACGCCATACTAGCCTAGTTGTTCCTACTTTCAGGACAATTGTCCATATTTTTCTTGGGTGTGCATTGCTGTTTTTAATAATGTTTTTAATGATTTTTTGTTCCATCATTGTTCTGTTAACCCTTTATCACCTGGTTCTACAAAAGTATTTCCTTATTCACCATTGTTGTACCGGGGCTTTTTTTTTCCCTCTCTTTCTTCTTCCTCATATTTTCACCAACTGTCCCCCTAGCCAACACAATCCGGTTCTTTGGGTTACACAATTTACAACATAGTATTCTCTTAGATCTATAGGAGTACCAGTAAAAAATAATGACATATGCCATTGTAAATGGTGACTCATGAATCAATATTTAAGGAGAAAACTGAGTCAAAAGATAAAGAAAAATACAAAATTTTATTAAAGAACAAAATCATGTGGAAATGATTACAAACAATTACTACATGGGTTTCTAAATAATAAATCAGTGATAAAATCCATGGGTGTAATGACCACCTGAAGAAAAGGTTATGTATAGGAAATGTATAGAGAAAATTGCAAGCAGAGATAGTAAAAATAAATGTATACAACTGCAGATATTAAATTTACCATATAATGGGTGCATGTGCTTGAAAATATATGTAACAAGCATGAGGTGCATGAGTTCCATACAAGTCACAGCTACCATTCCTGCATTAACATAACATCAGTAAACCGGGAAATAATTACCATCTGCGTACATAGTCCCACCTAGACCTTGGCCAAGTACCCCACGCGTGTTTTGAGCACAAATAGTGTCATTTCCTCAGGGCACGTGGCCTAACTACGATCTCAGTCCAGTGTTTATAGTGAGCTGTTCCCATCATAGGTCTACTCGGCTACCCATCAGTGATGTGAACAAGTGCACGTGCGCATGCAGCGTGTCCCATAGTCATGCCAACACACACTGCGGAATGGATGTCCTAATCTCGGTCACGTGAGTGAGCCGGTGCCTAGCTACACATCACGCTTGCACAAGCAGGACGGCAGTCCGGAGGTGAGAAGAGAAAAAGCACGGGACATTGGTAGTATTTTCTTACTTGTTTATTACCCCCAAAAAACTACTCTTTGTTCCCTTGTCTTATGTTTTCATGCTTTTACAGCATGGCGATGCTGATAATAGTGCACAGCTCATTCACATAGGAAAGAAAAAGGCAACATTGGTGAAGATCATTTAGTTATATCAGTAAGTATGAAGTCAGATGAGTAAAGTATTTCAATCAAACACATTTCTTATCTTTCTTGCAGTCCAAACGTTTGGTCTCTCTCTCTCATAAATTCGTCATTAACCAAATATTTTTTTTAAATTTGCAGAACTTGGCAAACTCGATTTTGAAAATTTGGATCATCCCTAATTTTAAGTACTTTCTAAAAGGGCCATGATTTCCCTTGTTTCACAAAATAATTTTGTTGACTACTTTGTATTTTATCTGATTATGACGATCAAATCTAGGTGATCTTTAAGAAACCATTACTTCTTGTCGTGACTTTGTTGCTGCAACTAAATAACAAACGTAATATCTTAAAACAGATATTATAATGAAACTCTATGTTTTATGTTGATATAAATTCACAAAATTTTGTAACAAAAAATATTCATTCAATATGATTTTAGGACCAGAACTTAAGGTATTCTATTTGCTTATTGAGAAGAAATGTTGCACGGAGTTCATGACAGAAAAGGGTCATCAAAGCAAAAAATTAAAATGGATCAGCCATTATGGTGCCAACGCTTTGCTTCTCAGAAAAAAAATGTTGATGTTAGTTATCTCAGTCTTGAACAGATTCCTACCACTCATTGGCCTGTATAATATCCAATATATGCCCATAGGAGTTTTTAAGCTACCTACTTCTATTAATTTAGGCTATTTTTTAATTCATTATTATTAATTATATATTGATTACAAACAAACCCTATATAGTACGTCGTACTTTTGCTTTTTTGTAACATACATGAAGTAGATAAGAAAGACGTAAGGGACAGATGAAAGGGTTTTTCTGCAGGGTCTATCTGTAAGTTTACACTAACAAAAGATGCTGTGTAGTCTGTTAATTTGGAAATAAACAGATCTGTATAGGAGCTGCACACATGACATTAACACACTTATTAAATGTAATCTGTCAGTAGGACCAGTTCAAATAAGCCATCTATGTGGGCATGCAGGTCACTGAAAGTTGGATAAGATAATACCTTGATATCTGTGATTTGATGTCTTATTTCCCAGAAATCTACTTTTTATATGTAAATGAGTTGTTAAGATCTATGGACCGGCCATAGATCTCCCTGAAAATTTTCCTGCAGAGCAAATTTTACATGAAAGGGGGCTTTACCTCATTACATGTCTCACGCTGGTAATGCTCTCTTCCCATTTAAAATAATCTCTGGATTACAAACATATTTCCCTTAGGAAATAAAAGATGTACACGTCCAAATTACAAAATATATAAACTTTATTATAACTGATTTAAAAGGTTGACAGATGAACAATGCAATTAAAATATCACAAAACTCTAGACTGCTGGTAAACAAGGCGCACACACCCCCAATGATGGTACAGGGGAACCCTACAAAAGGATTATTATCTTTAGTATCCCATTATATAAGTAACACATATTACCATTCGATAATTGCACATATAACAAAGCAGATATAGGATACTGATGATATCTCTATTATTCAAGGATCATAATGGCATAATTTATAAATACCATTAATCCCAAATATGGGCCATATCATTAATCACCATCAAACAGGAAAATTACCATCCTATACCCACATATAAAGTGCAGAGTGCGCAGTTCCTGGTGGGGACCCAGCAGGGGTGTGTGCTCGCCACAATCTCTGAAGGCAGATTCTCTAAGAAATCTGAGTCTGGCTCATAGATCTTAACAGTTATTTTACATGTTGTCAAGGATAACAGATCCCACCACTGTAAACCTTTTGTCACCAGAGAGATAACACAGATCCCAGCGCTGTCACCAGTTTGTCAGTGGAAAGCAACTCAGCTACCTCCAATCATCAGGTCAATTACACAATTGACTAATGTGGGATGGACGTGGATGCGGCTGCTTCCATTTATCAGAGAACTCACAGTGAGCATATGGTATACACACATCCGATTCCAACACACAGAATATTTATATACTTACCCCAGTACGGTCACTGCCAACTACATAATAGCAAAAAAGGAACCACTACTAGCTTCCACCACCAATTGCTTATAGAAGCCAATTGGACACCTGTAGCAAGTATGGCTTCAGGGGTGCAGTTTACAGAGCAAAAGGAACAGAGCTATTAAATTTTATATATTTAATCCTGAAAAATAGGCAGTGTTTAAAAAAATATGCAAATATGATACAAAATGGGAACAAAACAATATAATTACATAAATTTAAAATGAATAATGAAAGAGAATTACTAAACTTGATGTTGCAGGAAAGACATATCTTTTTAGAGAGAAAGCACTCTGGTTAGGAAAATCGAACACTCTCACAGCAAACTATGTCTTCCCGAATGAACAAAGACAGATTCCCAAATTCTGCTTTTTATTAGATCAACGTAACTCCCTCATGCCTCCCCTTGGCTAGTTCATTTAGGGGCGCTTTGTGGGATGTGCAAGATCTGTTAGAATTTTATGAGACCCCTAAATTTTGGGATATCTTGCCACTACAGGTCACAAGTGGTAGATATGGTTGGCATGTTTCTTATCACTACTTTATCTGTCTATAAAGATTAAACATGACATGTTTCCAACCATCTAACCAATATTAAGTTGAATGGCTTCTGCAGGCCTTACGGTGATGTAAGTGCATACGTTATGTAGATCTCTTGGCTGCATCATCAAAAATATATCTCTCATAAATATGGGATTAATGAAAACCGTAGTATTCATCACTGACCACTGGCTCCAGCTGGTCTGCGCTCAATGCTTTAATGAGAGGAAGCGCTTGGTTTGGAAGTGTACTTCACCGTATCGGAATAAACAAATAATAATAATAATAATAATAATTTTTATTTATATAGCACCAACATATTCCGCAGCGCTTTACAAATTATAGAGGGGACTTGTACAGACAATAGACATTACAGCATAACAGAAATACAGTTCAAAACAAATACCAGGAGGAATGAGGGCCCTGCTCGCAAGCTTACAGACTATGAGGAAAAGGGGAGACACGAGAGGTGGATAGTAACAATTGCTTTAGTTATTCGGACCGGCCATAGTGTAAGGCTCGGGTGTTCATGTAAAGCTGTATGAACCAGTTAACTGCCTAAGTATGTAGCAGTACAGACACAGAGGGCTATTAACTGCATAAAGTGAATGAGAACATGATGCGAGGAACCTGATTGTTTTTTTTTTATATAAATAGGCCACACAGGGATCGTTAGGTTAATGCATTGAGGCGGTATGCCAGTCTGAACAAGTGAGTTTTTAGGGTACGCTCAGACTTGGTGTCTTTTTCTCAGCTAATGTCCATACTGTAATCACCTGGTCATGGCAGGAGGACCCCCACTTCAACAGAGATGGACATGCCATCTCTTTCTCTCTCATTTCCCTAGTTATAGTTTTCTTTCTTCCCAGCATTAATTAATTCCATATGTTTAATATGAGGGTGAGATGTCCCATCTCTGGAGATGTAATATGGATTTTGAATTTTTCTTTATGACACATATTAAGAAAAATGTGAATTTCTTTGGAATAGGACAATCAGCTTGCAAATATCTAGGTATCAGGTTATTCAACTTGCTTGACCTGCATGCCCATATAGACGGCCTAGGAAGGTTGATCCTACTGACAGATTCCCTATAAGACTTTGTGCAATTGAGTTTAATTATTTAGTTAAGATGCATCATGTATATATAAAAAATATGCGAAAGTAGAAATCAATAAGGAGAGTTCATCATAGAAAACCAAATCTGTTCTATTCTTATTGTTTATATGCTAGTCAGATTAGATCAATGAACAAATAATAGATTAAATTAAAAAAATCATGTAATAATAATTCTTTTCCATAGAAATGTCATCTTGTCCAAAATTTAATCCATGAAATGTATTTAATATTTTAAAAGGTTCATTACCAAAGTAGTGAACTTTCTTGTACTAAATTATTGATCCACACAAGTTTTCTTTGTAATGTTTTTCATGCACCATTTAATACAGTTCTTAAATGATGAAGGTGATGATGAACTTTCTATAGGCTATATAAAAGAGAATAGAAGCATGCCTTTCTTGCACATACACAAGCATTCCCAAAAGTATATCTTATGCTATCAAGCAAACACAAAACATCAACCAGCACATTCTGTCGACATGTTTAGCTAAATGGAACCGAAACAGTCACAGATGACAATTTCATAAATACATTAATTAGAAGTGTCTCCAAATAGCATGCAATTTTAAATTATTAACATAAAATACTGCATTATAAATGGCTGCAAATTGCATTATGGGTGCACTACATGCTTAATTTATTATGTCGTAGGAAAATTTGTAAATTACTTCCCTGTTTTATTTTTAATGGGTAGTTTATATGTATATTGTTTCATTACGCCAAGCTTAATTCACATTTTACATCTTATATGACTCACAATAGATTGGGTTGGTTTTTTTTAGACTAATATGTTTTTATATTCTCCTTTATCACATATTTTAAATATATCTAAAACTGTTGAAGATTAAAAAGTTAAACAAGACATTATATCTTGTAACATATTTTGCCCCCCCCACCCCTCCCCGAGGGTTAACTCATCTAAAATGATAATAACAGCTTATACTTTTTATTTGTTCAATATCATCTGCCAGCACAATTAAACTGTCTTCTGTGATGGCAACATAGGGTGATGACAGGCACACTCTTTTTGACGTAATGCCTGGTATGACTACATGTGGTGTAATTTTTGTTGTTGCCACCGGTTGGCAGCTATCTCCCTATTACTGCAAGGGGAAAAATTGGCATCAGTGATAAGGGTACAAGGGTACACATCAATAAGAGGACGCGAAGCTCAAGAGTCCTGCAACTAATGAAGCATAAATATCACATAAACTGTATACCAGATAGACAAAAATAACACATAACGAAAATGAGGGTATCTCATACACACATTATTGCTCATATTGTTTTAAGTAGTTTAGTTTTCTACCAACTCAAAGAAAATTCCTAAGTAAACCCTAGTAATATTGTTCTATAGCTCAAAACAATAACTAAAGAAAGGAGTATACTTGAAGCACCTGCCCCAATCATATAGTCACCCTCCGGTGTCTTCGATGTTTTTCTGGTGTCAATCCGATCCCCATGCGCAATCTTGTGAGGTCAAGTTTTGAAAGGCCAGAAGTCAGAAGCTACATCACAAGAGCACAATGCAAGCCCATGAGAGCCAGAACGTGCTGCTCCATGAAACACTGGAGCTGCCAACAGGTAACTTTTAATCAGAGACCAACGGGAGCAGCAGCAAAAAGGATGAAAACCCCAGAAGGTCAGTATCAGAAGGGGGCAAAAGACTTACATTTAGGGTATGTGCACACATTGCTGATTTGCCTGTGGAATTTTCTGCGTGGATTCTTCCTCTCTTTGCAGAAAAAGCAGTTGAAAATCTGCACGAATTTGATGCGCTCTTGATGCGGATTTGATGCGGATTTTCATGCGGAATTGTTTTTGTAAGCTAAATAAAGATATATTATTTAACAAAAAAAAAGAATTTGTGATGTCATTTCCTTTTCCATCCTCTTCTTTTACATACTCCATTGAAGAATAATGTTTACACACAGATAGATAGATAGATAGATAGATAGATAGATAGATTTATAGATAGATATTTAGATCTATAGATAGCTTGATAGGTCTATAGATAGATAGATAGATTTATAGATAGAAACATATATCTATAGATAGATAGATAGATATATCTATATATATAATTGTCTAAGGGTTTTTCCATCTGTCTGTCTGTCTGTCCTGGAAATCCCGCATCTCTGATTGGTGGAGGCCTGGCGGCCTCGACCAATCAGCGACGGGCACAGTATCGATGTAGAAATCCCACATCTCTGATTGGTCAAGGCTGCCAGGCCTCGACCAATCAGCGACGGGCACAGCGACGATGATGCCATAAAGGACGTAGACATCCCGCATCTCTGATTGGTCGAGGCCACCAGGCCTTGACCAATCTGCAATGGGCACAGTGACGATGATATCATAAAGGACGTAGAAATCCCACGTTTCTGATTCAGCGACGGGCACAGTATCGACGTAGATGTCATAATGGTTGTCATGGCGACGATGATGTCATAAAGGTTGCCTCGACCAATCAGCGATGGGCACAGTCTGCCTTAAATGCAATATTTGTTTAATTTTTTTTAAAAATGGTGTGGGAGTTAAACCAGAGAGGGATAGCCTGGGAAGGGGGTAATACCCATGGAGGTTCCCTGGCTATTAATATAAGCTCACAGTTGTATACTTAGCCTTTACTGGCTACCAAAATAGGGGAGCCCCCAAAATATTACCTGGAGTCCCCCTATAATTAATAACCAGAAAAGGCTATGCAGACAGCTGTGAGCTGATATTAATAGCCTAGGAAGGGACCATGGATATTGCCCTCCCTGGCTACAAACACCAGCTTGTTCTCCTGCATCTACAGGGGAGATCGTCGTGGGACACTCGATATTAAATGGATTACATTGGAACAGGGAGAATTTGTGTTGGTATACTATTAGCGTTGAGCGATACTGTCCGATATTTGAAAGTATCGGATGGTATCGGCCGATATCCGAAAAATATCGGATATTGCCGATACCGATATCCGATACCAATACAAGTCAATGGGACACAAATATCGGAAGGTATTCCTCTATGGTTCCCAGGGTCTGAAGGAGAGGAAACTCTCCTTCAGGCCCTGGGATCCATATTCATGTGTAAAATAAAGAATAAAAATAAAAAATATTGATATACTTACCCTCGGACGCGCCCTGGTTGTCACCGCTGCAACCGCCATGATTCCCTTCCTAAGAATGAGCGCGTTAAGGACCTTCGATGATGTCGCGGCTTGTGATTGGTCACGGTAGCGTCATGTGACCGCTCACGCGACCAATCACAAGCTGCGACGTCATCGAAGGTCCTTCACGCGCTCATTCTTAGGAAAGATGACGACGCGGCTTGTGATTGGTCGCGTGAGCGGTCACATGACGCTACCGCGACCAATCACAAGCCGCAACGTCATCGAAGGTCATTAACGCGCTCATTCTTAGGAAGGGAAGCATGGCGGTTGCAGCGGTGGCAACCAAGGCGCGTCCGAGGGTAAGTATATCAATATTTTTTATTTTTATTCTTTATTTTAAACATGAATCTTAAAGGGACACTGTCACCTGAATTTGGAGGGAACAGTCTTCAGCCATGGAGGCAGGGTTTTGGGGTTTTTGATTCACCCTTTCCTTACCCGCTGGCTGCATGCTGGCTGCAATATTGGATTGAAGTTCATTCTCTGTCCTCCATAGTACATGCCTGCACAAGGCAATCTTCCCTTGCGCAGGCATGTACTATGGAGGACAGAGATTTAACTTCAATCCAATATTGCAGCCAGCATGCAGCCAGGGGGTAAGGAAAGGGTGAATCAAAAACCCCAAAACCCCGCCTCCATGGCTGAAGATTGTTCCCTCCAAATTCAGGTGACAGTGTCCCTTTAATCCCGATACCGATTCCCAATATCACAAAAATATCGGAACTCGGTATCGGAATTCCGATACCGCAAATATCGGCCGATACCCGATTCTTGCGGTATCGGAATGCTCAACACTCTTTACTATTTTATTTTTTTGCAGGCGATCGAGGGCATCGGTGATTAGCTGTTTGGTGAGTATGTACTGAATGTGTATATGTATGTACTGTATGTGTATATGTAAATGTTTTTTTCTTTTTTTCTAATATTCAACACAGTAGCCGGATGATGGGACTACTATCCCATCATCGGCTAATGCTGTCACTGTTCTATGTGACAGCAGACATGGCCGGATGGGGCAAGTAGTCCCAACGGATAATGCCTGCCTACACACAGACCCACACACACAGCCACTCACACACCCGCAGACACCCGCGCACACACGCAGACACACACAGACACCCAGACACAGACATGCGCATCTTCTCCGCTCACTCATAGTCTCCTCCCACACACATAGTCTCTGCCCACATACTCTTCCTTTCTGCAGCGTTTTTCACATGCACATTCACAGCAAAACCACAAATCTTTTTACACCTGCAGTTTTGCTGTGGATTTGACTGACTCAATAGAAGTGAATGGGTGCAGAAATGCTACAGATCCGCAAAGAGAATTGACATGCTGCACAAAATAAAACGCTGTGAATCCATGCAGATTGTTCCGCAGCATGTGCACACCAATTCTGGATTCATATAGATTAACATTGGTTTTGCACTACATTGCGCATTTGGTTCAATTCCGCGCGTGTAAAAATGCTGCGGATACGCAACAAAATACGTAACGTGTGTACATACCCTTAAAGCACCACTCCAGCGGTGCAATAAAAAAAACCTGCTGGAGTGGCGCTTTAAGCATTACCTCCATATTTGTGTATAGGAACCAATATGTTGCCAACATAGGGCAGATGAAGAGGTAAATAAAACATGTAAAATAATTGGCCATCTGTACCACCTTGAAAGGATCTCATAGTTCTTCTCACGTGATAAGCAAATAGAGATGACATGTGTGTAAAGGGTAAGATCTTAGTTTCACCCTCAGAGGATAATAGTTTTGCCAGGATATCTTCTCATTTTTTAAAGTAAGGTTGGTCTATCTATCTTGCTTCCGCTCTCCCTGAAACAACCCATACTGAAAAGAAATACCACAGTTTAGAGGATCCTTCAAGCCTTCTATTCGTTTTTCTGTGCACCAATTGTGCCTCAAGTGATGTTGTGAATTCATGATATCATAAGGTAAAACATGTCATAAGTTTGTGTGAAGCTGTGGAAGAATGATGAGTTAAGATGGAAGAGAAAACTGGAGCCAGAGGGAGCAAGCCAGTTGAGGCAGGAAGTTGTGTTCCTAGGAGGTGGGTAAAATGTTTTGTAATGTCAGGAGGTAAGTATGATGTTTTTTTCTATGTTTTTATCCCCCTTCTGGACCTAAAAAAAACACAAACAAACTGGCAGCAGGTCTGACATTATGCTTGAATTAATATTGAATGATAAAAATTCAGGTTCTGGCAGAATCATAATTTTGTGACATTCTAAGCTAATCCCTTTTTTACTCAAATTGATTAATTCATCTCTAGTAATGAATAAATATCTATATTGTTTCTTCACCAAAATATTTCTAAACTTGAGTGTTAATACATGTTCACATGCAGCATTTTAATGCAAACAAGAAGCTGCTTTTACAGTACCAGCAAAAGTTATGAAATTTCAGAAATCTAATGCACAAGCTTGTTTTTTTTTCCTGGCTGAATTTGATAATTGCAGCGCTTTTTAAATCTGTAGATTTTTGCAGTTTTTTTGCACAATTTTTCACCAATAGAAAACAATGAGAAAGTGAAAAAATGCAAAGAAAAAATATTTTTGGTGTGTTTTTGGTGAATAAAACTTATTTTAATAAACATGTACTGCAGGCAAAGCACACATGTAATCTGCACCTAAAACATGCTGCAAAAAGGTACTTTGAATATTACTTAAAACGTCTTTTTTTATCCCAGCCTTTTTACTGCCAAGAGACCAGATTTTGGCTGCAGGAAAAAAAAACATTGCATAAAAGCTGCGTGTGAACATGGTCTAAGTTGTCCAAAGCCATTTCTAAAAATATTTCAACCTTGCGCGTGGGTATTATCTAATAAACCTTATAGCTTGTCATGACTACGACTTTTTGTTTCCACTTTTTTACATAAAACTGAGAATGTCCTAATAGGAGCATTCCTCGAAAGATGGACATGTCCACTAAGAAATATAGTGTTCTTGCTTTTGCCAAATAATTAGAATTTAATTTAGTAAAAAGCATCATTATCCTTCAGTATGAAGATGTTTAATTAAGGTCACGACACTTCTCTGAAGTTATACAAAAGGTTCCATATTTCGTTTGCCAGGCTTTTATCAGTTACATTAGAATTCAATTGCTGGGCATTGTGCCAGGCCAGCTGCTGCACTAACCCAGAATGTCCTTAAATGTCACTGACCTGCCTCACCTAGTTTTTTTTTTGTCGAGCACAAAGTTATATTTAAAAGATGCATTTTAAGTTAAGTTACGGTACATTACAGTAATAGCTGTGGTCTATGCCCAGAAACAAATTATAAAATACTGGTTAAAGATGGTAGAATTAATTTGCCAACTTAGAGATTCCTAATAAATCTGGGAGAATCGCAATTTGGAAAACAGATTGAGAATACAATTATTCAAGATCCACTCATTACTCATTACTATGGCAGCTAATTATTGTCATAAAATCTATAATGTTTCACTTCAAAGGTAATACAGAAATCAGTATGACTAAAATGTACACTCTAGGAGATAAGAGAATCATATATGCACTTTTTTTAAAATACGATTATTTGCACTATTATTAGAATTTAATATTAATTCTAATCCAGTGGATTAAATACATAAGGTAATATGAAAAAAATTGAATCAGAAAATTATCATTGGTATTTACTACATTTAAATTATTTGTAATTTCTAACTGCTGTTAATTACCTCACTATTTAGAAAGAGAATTTAGGGTGTGGCCTTTTCACCATTAATGAAGATGCACTGTCTCTGTATATCAGTGTCCAAAAGTATTAATTGCCCCTCAGAATCTCTCACTCCTGGATGCATCAAGCCTCAGACCTTCAGGAAGCCAAGTAAAAATGCCTGATGGCTGAAAACAGCTGATCGATACACATCATCATTACTTTGGCAAAACATTGAAGCATGACTTTCCACTCTGCCAAATATCTAGGATTTTTTACGTAGCACATGGTTTGACTACATCCTGTAAGAATTCCACTCCTCAGTGCTGAGATGTCCATGTAGTGATTGACAACTCAGTTGTCCAGTCTGGTGCAGAGGTGTACTGAGCTGTCTAAAGGTACCGTCACACATAACGATATCATTAACGATATCGTTGCTCTTTGTGACGTAGCAACGATATCGTTAAGGAAATCGTTATGTGTGACAGCGACCAACGATCAGGGCCCTGCTGGGAGATCGTTAGTCGCTGAGGAAAGTCCAGAACTTTATTTCGTCGCTGGATCTCCCGCTGACATCGCTGGATCGGCGTGTGTGATGCCGATCCAGCGATGTCTTCACTGGTAACCAGGTTAAACATCGGGTTACTAAGCGCAGGGCCGTGCTTAGTAACCCGATGTTTACCCTGGTTACCAGCGTAAACGTTAAAAAAACAAACACTGCATACTTACCTTCAGCTGTCTGTCCCCGGCGCTCTGCTTCTCTGCAGCATCCTGTGTCAGCGCCGGTCAGCCGGAAAGCACAGCGGTGACGTCACCACACTGCTTTCCGGCTGACCGGTGCTGACAGTGCAGAGGAAAGCAGAGCGCCGGAGGACAGACAGCGGAAGGTAAGTATGTAGTGTTTGTTTTTTTAACGTTTACGCTGGTAACCATGGTAAACATCGGGTTACTAAGCGCGGCCCTGCGCTTAGTAACCCGATGTTTACCCTGGTTACCGGGGACCTCGGGATCGTTGGTCGCTGGAGAGCTGTCTGTGTGACAGCTCTCCAGCGACCAAACAGCGACGCTGCAGCGATCAACATCGTTGTCGGTATCGCTGCAGCGTCGCTAAGTGTGAAGGTACCTTAAGAAGTGATTGAGAGCTCAGCTGTCTAGTCTGGTGCAGAGGCATGCTGACTTGTCTGTATTTTTACTGTCCATTCTGATACTGGGAGGTGCTAAGCTCTTGCCAGGTGCTCCCAGTTCCCTAGATTGTTCAGCTAGTTGACTGAGCTGGAATTCCCAGATAATTGCCAGCCGTGACTTCTTTTAAATGTGGTTGGTTAACTCTGTGCATTGTATTTTGCTGATTTATGCATCACTGACTGACTTTAGACCTCATCCGTTTGTTTAACCCCTTTGCTTTGATCTGCTATCCTCCTGGTACTGGTATTTTGACCTTGTACTGTTACCTGACTATGAGTTTGTCTCTTTCCTCTGTTTATGACGTAGCATCCTGGCTATTGACCTTGGATTCCTTGACTATCCCAACTAACAGGTTGTCCGTGAGAATTAACTCAGCATCACACATCCCTAGCACAATTGCTCTAAAAAGGTTGTCCACATACCGTAGGTACCACTGGTTGGCCCAGAAGGATAAAATCAGAAGATACTGGAGGCATTTCTGGGCAGATTGAGTCATAGTCTAAATATTCCATAATTATATGAGTGCAAACCTTCTATTTTCCCACATCTCTATCCTCAAAGGTGTTTTCCAGGCTGGGTCACATTTGTAGATTCATGATTAGTCTAATTTTTCTGGACTGCCTAAAAGCAGTTTACAGATCACTTCAAGTGCTCTCTGTTTTATTGTTAATATTTTACCTGTAAAATTGTAACCTCCGCTCAACTGATTTTTCTTTAGGATTTTTAAAGAAGCAGTGGCCAAACTTTTTGTCAGCACCATTCTCTTTCTCCTTAAGGTGTAAATATAAATACTATCTGACAAAGATATACAAAACAACAAACTGCTTCATGGCTGAAATCCCCCTATTGGGTCCTGGAGGCCTTATTATACAATCTGTCACCATGCATTATGGTAAAAATCAGTAAACTGAAAACTTGGCTACCAACACGCTACTGCTACCACATTCTAGTGCTACACAAGCCAACATAGATACTAGCCAAAATATCAACCAGATCTCCAAAATGTGGGCGACTCAGATGTTGAAGGTAACAGTGGAAAAGAGAAGGCGAGCAATTTTGAGAATTGACAGTTTTCCACTCTTTCATAAAACATATTCTTTCAAAACTCCTAAAATCAATACCAAAAAACTTGACTGATATTAAACAAAATTATTAATACATAGAGCATTAAATGGAGCCCATTTTCTATGGAGCATTAAATGGGGCCCATTCAGTTTGGAGAATTACCTGGCGTGCATTATTCTGTATGGAGCATTACATGGGTCCCATTCTCTATGCAACACTATATGGGGCACATTCTTTATGGAACATTACCTGAGGCCCATTATTCTGTATGCAGCTGGGGCCCATTATTCTGAATGGAGCATTATATGGGGCCCATTCTGTATAGAGCATTATATTAGGCCCATTATTCTGCATGGAGCATTAAATGGTGCCAATTATTCTGTATGCAGCATTATATGGGACTCATTATACTTTATGGATCATTATATGGGTCCCATTCTTCCATATAGAGCAATATATGGGGCCCATTTTTCTGTGTGGAGCATTATATGGGGCCCATTATTTTGTATACAGCATTATATGGGACCCATTAGTCTGAATACAGCATTATATGGGATCCATTCCATATGAAGCATTATACTGTATGTAGTCCATTATTCTGTATAGAGCGCCATATGGGGTACATTATCCTGTATACAGCATTATATGGGGCCCATTATTCTGTATGCAGCATTACTTGGAGCCCATTATTATATGTGGAGCATTACATGGGATCCATTATTCTGTATACAGCATTATATGGGGTCCATTATTCTGCATGGAGCATTACATGGGGCCCATTAGTCTGAATACAGCATTATATGGGATCCATTCCGTATGGAGAATTAAATGTAATCCATTATTCTGTATGGAGCATCATATGGGGTCCATTCTGTATGGAGCATTATATGGGTTCCATTATTCTGTATGGAGCAATATATGGAGTCCATTATTCTATATGGAGCATTATATGGGGCCCATTATTCTGTATGCAGCATTCTATGGGGCCCATTAGTCTGTACATAGCAATATATGATGTACATTTCTGTATGAAGCATTATATGAAGCCCATTATTCTGTATGGAGCATTATATGGGGTCCATTGTTCTATATGGAGCAATATATGGGACCCATTATTCTATATGGAGCATTATATGAGACCCATTATTCTGTATGGAGTGTTATAAGGGGTCCATTTTTCTGTATGGAGTGATATATGGGACCCATTATTCTGTATGGAGCAATATAAGAGGCCAATAATACTGAATGGAGCAATATATGGGGTCCATTATAGTTTATGGAGTACTATGTGGTGCCAATAATACTGTATGGAGGTCTATGTGGTGCCGATAATACGGTATGGAGGACTATACTGTCCGATCTTAAATTAAAACATTTGAATCCCCACTGGGCAAGCACTGTGGTCTACGAGGATTCATCGGTTTCTGAGCTTTTGTAGAATTTGCCATATATAACATTCATGTAATGGAAGAAGTAAGTGAAATCTTTGGCATTGTGCTATACCTATAGTTATCTTCCGTATTTGTGCTTCATGTATAGTGGAATGTGTTAAAGGGGCCCACTGAGACTGTTTTGGCTGAGACCCATGAAAATCTGGAGATGGTCCTAATTGTACAGACTAGAGATCCTGACTCTGCAGTCCTTAGTGGTTCCTCAATGAGATGAAATAGAAAGAGATTCCAGAGTGAGTAAAACAACACAAGAAATACAAAATAAAGGATTAAGTATATAACGCTACACCCAAAAGGTGATAGGGCAGATGAATGAGTAAATTTAAACACCTGTTACCCTATAAAGACTAAAGGCAAGGATAACAGAAACTAAACACTTGGAGAAACGTGTATTTGCTGTGGATTGGCAGACAGAGAAGCTGGCCACAAAGCACAGGCCCAAACAGGGCTGCCATCAGGACATTACTGCCCTGACTGGGGTATGGGGCCCGCTGAGCAGAGGGGGCCTGCATCGGGCCCCATCTCTTCTTCGGCGTAATATACTTTCCCCCTGCTGGTATTTTCTGCTGATGCTAGTTTTATTTGGAAGTTCAGCCATAGTGCTGTAGTTTAAGCCAGTCAGTGAAAGACCAGATAGGGTTTATCTCTTGTTTGTCTCTCTGCTGTTTATGCTCTTTAGACATAGGTTCAGTTAAACTCTGTTGCTGTGTGGGCCTGCATGGCAAAAGTTAAAAGCCGACAGCCAATACGAGGCTGGCAGGTGATGTCAGAGCATATGTCGCCGGCGTAAAATGTCATTGTCATTTGCCGGCGAGTACGCGCTGGAGGGAACGTGGCTACATAAGGAGAAAGTGTTTTTTTTTTTTTACTTATTCAAAGCAGCAAGCCGCAATATGTTTGGCCAGCAGGATAGAGCCACATGGAACATGTGTCTCCATCCTGCACCACCTGTCTCCTTCCTGCCTCATTATCCTGCACCATGCGATATTGTGCAGGATGGAGACACATAGTGCAGGATCATGGGGCAGGATGGAGACAGATAGGGCATGAAGGAGACACATGGTGCAGGATTGAGACATGTGGCAGGATAGAGACAGATGGTGCAGGATCATGAGTAGAATGGAGACATGGGGCAGGATGGAAACAGATGGGACAGGATGGAGACAGATAGGGCAGGAACATGGGGCAGGATGGAGACAGATGGTGCAGGATCATGGGCAGGATGGAGAAAGATAGGAAGGGATGGAGACAGATGGGGAGGGATAGAGACTGATGGGGCAGGAACATGGAGCAGGATGGAGACACATGGTGCGGTATCATGGGGCACGATGGATATATGGTGCAGGATGCAGACACATGGTGCACGATCATGAGCAAGATAGAGACAGATAGGGAGGTATGGAGACAGATGGGAAAGGATGGAGATAGATGGGGCAGGATGGAGACATATCATGCAAGATCATGGGGCAGGATGGAGACAGATGGGGCACGATGGAGACACATCGAGCAGGATGGAGACATGGGGCAGGATAGAGAGAGATGGTGCAGGATCATGGGCAGGATGGAGACATGGGACAGGATGGAGACAGATGGTCTCAGATCATGGGGCAAGATGGAGACAGATGGGACAGAATGGAGACAGATGGGTAGGAACATGGGACAGGATGGAGCCAGATGGGGCAGGATGGAGACAGATGGGGCAGGGTGGAGGCATGGGGCATGATGGAGACAGATGGGACAGAATCATGAGGCAGGATGGAGACAGATGGGGCAGGATGGAGACACATAGTGCAGGATCATGGGGCAGGATGGATACACATGGTGCAGGATCATGGGGGAGGGAGGGAGGGAGGCACATGGTGCAGGATCATGGGGGAGGGATGGACACACATAGGGAGAGATGAAGACAGATAGGAAGGGATGGAGACAGATGGGGCAGGAACATGGGGCAGGATGGAGACACATAGTGTAAGATCATGGGGCAAGATAGAGACACATGCTGCAGGATCATGTTGAGGAATGGAGACACATGGTGCAGGATCATGGGGGAGGGATGGAGACATAGGGAGGGATGGGGACAGATAGGGATGGATGGAGACAGATGGGGCAGGATGGAGACACATAGTGCAGGATCATGGGGCAGGATGGAGACATATGGTGCAAGATCATGGGGGAGGGATGGAGACACATAGGGAGGGATGGAGACAGATAGGGAGGGATGGAGACACATGATGCCCTTTCATGGGGCAGGATGGAGATATAGTGGAGGATGCAGACACGTGGTGCAGAATCATGGGCAGGATGGAGACAGATAGGGAGGCATGGATACAGATGGGACAGGATGGAGATAGATGGGGCAGGATGGAGACACATAGTACAGGATCATGGGGCAGGATGGAGACACATGGTGCAGGATCATGGGGTACGAAACAGACAGATGGTGCAGGAATATGGGACAGGATGGATACATGGGGCAGGATCATGAGGCAGGATGGAGACAGATGGGGCAGGATCATGAGGCAGGATGGAGACAGATGAAGCAGGATCATGGGACATTATGGAGACAGATTGGGAAGGATCATGGGGCAGGATGGAGACAGATGGGGCAGGATCATGGGGCAGGATGGAGACACATGTGCAGGATCATGGGGCAGGATGGATATGATGGAGACAGATGGGGCAGGATCATGGGACAGATGGGACAGGATGGAGACAGATGGGGCGGAATGGAGACAGATGGGGCAGGATGGGGAGATCATATGGGGCAGGATGGGAAATCACATGGGGAGAATGGATACTCATGAGGGTAGGATGGGAGAACATATGGATGGTGCCAGGAATGAGACACAAGGGGGCCAGGATGGGGAATATTATTACACTATGGGCTAATTAAGGAACATTATTACTGCAGTAATGTATTTTATTTTTTGAGGATCCTGTTTTCAATGTGGGGGTCCTGTTACTGTGCAGAGCGACACTATGTCGTCTTTTTTTCTTCATCTGGTGTAGTGTAGAATTTGGTAAAACTTTAAGTAATGTGGTCTGCAAGTGGTGCTCTAGAAAGCTATGTTATTTCCTGCAGAGACGAGCCCTCGCTTGAAGAAGTGATGGCGGTCTGTGCTCAATGAAGATGAAAAGAAAAGATAAAGGACTTCACCTACAGACATCACTGGTGAGTCAGTGTGCTACCTGTACACTGACACTACACACTGTATATTTTATACAGAGGTCCTGTGTACAATGTCACCAGTGATCACTGTATTACCTTCCCACTGACACTGTATACAGACCTCCTGCATACAATGTCACCAGTGATCACTGTATTTCCTGTACACTGATACTGTATCTAGAGCTCCTGTGTACAATGTCACTGATCACTGTATTACCTGTACACGGACACTGCATACTAAGTACAGATCTCCTGTGTATAATGGCACTTATGGTGATATTAGTATTGTGTATTTTTATTAATGATCAGTATTGTAGTATATGGTCACTATGTGGTGGTAATATGTGTTCTGGCCATGGTGTGTCTGTATTTATTCCTTGTATGTGGTATTATAAGTCACTATGCAGTGGTAATATGTTGCCTGGTCATGGAGTGATGGCATTTATTTCTTGTATGTGGGATTATTCGGTCACTGTGGTGGTAATATGTAATCTGGTCATGGTGTGGTGGTATTTGTCCCTTGTATGTGGCATTATTGTGGTATTAATGGCCATTTTAGACATTGAAAAATAGATAAAATATACCTAAATTTTATTTTAACAAATGAGTAATATGATACAGTAGAGTAGGGCTCAGCCAAAAGATTCAAACTTGTTGTGGTGGCGGATTAAAAAATCTTTTGGCCAAAACAAAAGCTCCTGGCTATGTATGTGATCTGGTGATGGGAACTGTTAATGTGTGATTGATGAGGACGTGGTGCAGAAATTGAGTTTTTGAAAGAGAGGGCGGTGGGACTATGGGGGAATCAAGGGGTGGAGGAGGGCCAGGTTGGAGCCTGGGCAGACTCTCAAGGGGGCCACAAAAATATTTCCAGTATGGAAATGTCTAGTGGCAGCCTTGGGCCCAAGTGTTAGAACCCAGGCGCATGACAATTGCAATTTACATTTTATGACAGAGAAGGAATATATGTATATCTTACTGAACAGTATATTTGAAGAGCCAGATATTAGATCATTTGGTGCGGCACCGCTCTCTGGCTCCTGCCAGTCTGTGGCTGCTATTCACTACACCCAGAAGTGTAGCAGCCGAGAAGCTTTATAGAGGAGCGGACAAACAGAACATGTCCACATTAGTGAT
This sequence comes from Ranitomeya imitator, assembly GCF_032444005.1. Classification (NCBI taxonomy): domain Eukaryota; kingdom Metazoa; phylum Chordata; class Amphibia; order Anura; family Dendrobatidae; genus Ranitomeya; species Ranitomeya imitator. Next base: position 328,029,107 of record NC_091287.1, on the reverse strand, counting down.
GAGCGAGTATACTCGTTACTCGGGTGGTTTCCGAGTATTTTGACGTGCTCTGAGATTTAGTTTTTGTTGCTGCAGCTGCATGATTTGCAGCTGCTAGACAGGCTGAATACAAGTGGGAATTCTCTAACAAACAGGCAACCCCCATATGTATTCAGGCCATCTAGCAGTCGCAAATCATGCAGCTGTGGTGACAAAAACTAAATCTCCGAGCACGCCAAAATACTCAGAGACCACTCGAGCATGCTCGGGGATACTCGAGTAACGAGAATACTTGTCCACATGCACACTGAGTGTGTGCCTCACTGATACTGCGAGTGTACTTCTCAGCGCTTGCACGCTGAGTGACTAAGTGCAGTAACAGGGATTTAGGTAGCACTTGCTGTGAGAGAGCAGGCACTGTAAAGTTCAAGGACAGCACGAGATATGCAAAACGGAGGGTGTAATGATGCACTGTGACATGCACAAGGTTGCATCAAAGTGCCCTCATTTGCATATGGCTTAGAAATGAAATTTCTTCAACTATATCACTAAAATGTACATATGCTACTGATATGATTTTTATAGTGGCTAAGTCCCCTATATACAGATAGGTCTAGAAATATTTGAACAGTGAGTGAATCTTTGTGCTTTGCGCTCTGCATGCCACTATTTTTTAATTAATAAAAAGCTTAAAGGAAAGTAAAAGCGCAATAGGGTCTTATCTGGGTATTAAGAGATGCCTGTAATCAGATATTACTCAACAAATAGAGGCCAAACACAGGCTTACAGAAATATTAGCTGCTGCAGATTGTCACGATCCATGTTTGGATCTGTGGCAGATCTGGTTTCCCTCTGATTTAAACCTTTATTCCTTTCTGGTCATTGGGGGTTAATGCAGTTTCCCCCCCCCCCGTTGGCCGCTGGATATATTGCATTGCATTGCTGCTGGGTCAGATGATGTTTGTGACCACTCCCACCATCCTTTATAAGGTCACCTGGTGCTTCAGCTGACTGTTGGTTATACAGGTCCTTTAGATACCAACCTTGCTGGAATAGGAGCTTGCTGTGTGCTGTGGTTCTACAGCTGAATACTCATTCCAGGTGCCTTGCTCTGCTGTGCGGTGTATTGCAGCAGAGAAAGCTAATTGTGGTGCTATTGTTTCTTTGTAGTTTGTGCATTCACCTTTTGGTATCGTGTTCCCCTCACTCTCATATTGTTTATTTACTTTGTGGTGCTGTTTACACTGTTCACCCTCTGGGGTGGGGGTTGGGGGTTTAGTTCAGGGTTTAACAGGAGACAGGGACAGGTCAGTGACTTGGGCCTCCCTACCTTCAAGGGTACCCCCAAGTTAAGGAAAGACAGGGCTTCCCCTAGCCTGAGGGGCAGTTCAGGGGCCCAGATTCCTCATCTCCTGTTTTCCTATTTCTGCCCCGTGACATTATAACCAACCATCCCATTTTTTTTCTGGTGAGCTATGGCTCAAATGCAGGCCTTTGCCCAACTGCTTCAGACCCTCACTGATGAGTTTAAGGTGCTTCGTGGTGAGGTGGTGCAGCAGCTGCAGCAGTTGGTGGGGTTTTGGGCTTCGGCCCAGGTACATGCTCAACCAGAGCCCAAGATATCTCTTCCTGACAGGTTTTCTGGAGGGAGAGATACATTTTTGGTTTTTCAGGAAGCCTGCAAACTATACTTCTGGCTCCGCCCCCTCGTTCATTGGGGAGTGAGGAGCAGCGTGTGGGGATTATAACCTCCCCTCTTAAGGGTGATCCCCAATCCTGGGCTTTCTCTCTGCCGGCCGGTTATCCATCTTTATGGTCGGTGGACGAGTGTTTTGCGGCCTTGGCGCTTGTGTATGGAGACCCTGATGGTGTCTCCCTGGCAGAATCCCGACTGCGTAAAATCAAGCAGGGGGCTCGCCGGCTGAGGATTACTGCTTGGAGTTTAGGAGATGGGCCACTGACACACAGTGGAATGACCCTGCCCTTAGGAGCCATTTTAGGCAGGGTCTGTCTCCAAGGTTGCAGGATGTGTTGTGAATTCTGTGGCAGAGCTCCCTCCTGTGGTCACGAGTGGTACTTCGGCTGATTCTCTCTGTGAGCTTCCGTTAGTGGAGGAGAGTGGTACTGCGGCTTCTGAGTTTCCTTCCTCAGGTGATGTGGTGAAGTCGTTAGGTGCTGCTCTATTTAACTCCACCTAGTGCTTTGATCCTGGCCTCCAGTCAATGTTCTAGTATTGGACCTGTTTCCTCCTGGATCGTTCCTGTGGCCTGCTGCTCTGCATAGTTAAGTTCTGCTTTGCTATTTTGTTTGCTGGTTTTTTTCTGTCCAGCTTGTCTATTTGTTTTTCCTTGCTTGCTGGAAGCTCTGGGACGCAGAGGGTGTACCTCCGTGCCGTTAGTTCGGTACGGAGGGTCTTTTTGCCCCCTTTGCGTGGTTGTTTGTAGGGTTTTGTGTTGACCGCAAAGTTACCTTTCCTATCCTCGCTCTGTTTAGTAAGTCGGGCCTCACTTTGCTAAATCTATTTCATCTCTACGTTTGTCTTTTCATCTAACTCACAGTCATTATATGTGGGGGCTGCCTTTTCCTTTGGGGTATTTCTCTGAGGCAAGGTAGGCTTATTTTCTATCTTCAGGCTAGCTAGTTTCTCAGGCTGTGCCGAGTTGCATAGGGAGCGTTAGGCGCAATCCACGGCTGCCTCTAGTGTGGTTGGAGAGGATTAGGGATTGCGGTCAGCAGAGTTCCCACGTCTCAGAGCTCGTTCTATGTTTTTTGGGTTATTGTCAGATCACTGTATGTGCTCTGACTTCTATGTCCTTTGTGGTACTGAATTACCTCATCATAACAGTACTGGAGGCCACAAGTACTAATGATTCTCAATAGAGGGAAAAAAGAAGTTCTGAGACCATTTTTTTTCTCTGCACTGTGTTTTGCCTTTTTTTTCCACTAGACATTTGGGTGGTTCAGTACACAGGTGTAGCGATGGACATTAAAGGTCTGTCTTTATGTGTGGATCAGCTCTCGGCAAGAGTACAAAAGATTCAAGACACTATTGATCAGAAATCTATGTTAGAACCAAGAATTCCTATTCCTGATTTGTTTTTTGGAGATAGAACTAAATTTCTGAGTTTCAAAAATAATTGTAAACTATTTCTGGCTTTGAAACCTCGCTCCTCTGGTGACCCAGTTCAACAAGTTTTGATCGTTATTTCTTTTTTGCGTGGCGACCCTCAGGACTGGGCATTTTCTCTTGCACCAGGAGATCCTGCATTAAGTAATATCGATACGTTTTTCCTGGCACTCGGATTGCTGTACGATGAACCTAATTCAGTGGATCAGGCAGAGAAGAATTTGCTGGCTCTGTGTCAGGCTCAGGATGATATAGAGGTATATTGTCAGAAATTTAGAAAGTGGTCCGTACTCACTCAATGGAATGAAGGTGCGCTCGCAGCTATTTTCAGAAGGGGTCTCTCTGAAGCCCTTAAGAATGTCATGGTGGGATTTCCTATGCCTGCTGGTCTGAATGAGTCAATGTCTTTGGCTATTCAGATCGGTCGATGCTTGCGTGAGCGTAAATCTGTGCACCATTTGGCGGTATTACCTGAGCTTAAACCTGAGCCTATGCAGTGCGATAGGACTTTGACCAGAGTTGAACGGCAAGAACACAGATGTCTGAATGGGCTGTGTTTCTACTGTGGTGATTCCACTCATGCTATCTCTGATTGTCCTAAGCGCACTAAGCGGTTCGCTAGGTCTGCCACCATTGGTACGGTACAGTCAAAATTTCTTTTGTCCGTTACCTTGATCTGCTCTTTGTCATCGTATTCTGTCATGGCATTTGTGGATTCAGGCGCTGCCCTGAATTTGATGGACTTGGAGTATGCTAGGCGTTGTGGGTTTTTCTTGGAGCCCTTGCAGTGTCCTATTCCATTGAGAGGAATTGATGCTACGCCTTTGGCCAAGAATAAGCCTCAGTACTGGACCCAGCTGACCATGTGCATGGCTCCTGCACATCAGGAGGTTATTCGCTTTCTGGTGTTGCATAATCTGCATGATGTGGTCGTGTTGGGGTTGCCATGGCTACAAGTCCATAATCCAGTATCAGATTGGAAATCCATGTCTGTGTCCAGCTGGGGTTGTCAGGGGGTACATGGTGATGTCCCATTTCTGACTATTTCGTCATCCACCCCTTCTGAGGTTCCAGAGTTCTTGTCTGATTACCGGGATGTATTTGACGAGCCCAAGTCCAATGCCCTACCTCTGCATAGGGATTGTGATTGTGCTATCGATTTGATTCCTGGTAGTAAATTCCCAAAAGGTCGACTGTTTAATTTGTCTGTGCCTGAGCACGCCGCTATGCGGAGTTATGTGAAGGAGTCCTTGGAGAAGGGGCATATTCGCCCATCATCGTCGCCATTAGGAGCAGGGTTCTTTTTTGTAGCCAAGAAGGATGGTTCACTGAGACCTTGTATAGATTACCGCCTTCTAAATAAGATCACGGTAAAATTTCAGTACCCCTTGCCGTTGTTATCTGATTTGTTTGCTCGGATTAAGGGGGCCAGTTGGTTCCCCAAGATAGATCTTCGTGGTGCGTATAATCTTGTGCGTATTAAGCGAGGCGATGAATGGAAAACTGCATTTAATACGCCCGAGGGCCATTTTGAGTATCTAGTAATGCCATTCGGACTTGCCAATGCTCCATCAGTGTTTCAGTCCTTTATGCATGACATCTTCTGAGAGTACCTGGATAAGTTCCTGATTGTGTACTTGGATGACATTTTGATCTTCTCGGATGATTGGGAATCTCATGTGAAGCAGGTCAGAACGGTGTTTCAGGTCCTGTGTGCTAATTCTTTGTTTGTGAAGGGATCAAAGTGTCTCTTTGGTGTTCAGAAGGTTTCATTTTTGGGGTTCATCTTTTCCCCTTCTACTATCGAGATGGACCCTGTTAAGGTCCAAGCCATCCATGATTGGACTCAGCCGACATCTCTGAAAAGTCTGCAAAAGTTCCTGGGCTTTGCTAATTTTTATCGTCGCTTCATCTGCAATTTTTCTAGTATTGCTAAACCGTTGACCGATTTGACCAAGAAGGGTGCTGATGTGGTCAATTGGTCTTCTGCTGCTGTGGAGGCTATTCAAGAGTTGAAGCGTCATTTTTCTTCTGCCCCTGTGTTGTCTCAACCAGATGTTTCGCTTCCGTTCCAGGTCGAGGTTGATGCTTCTGAGATTGGAGCAGGGGCTGTTTTGTCGCAGAGAAGTTCTGATTGCTCGGTGATGAAACCATGCGCCTTCTTTTCTAGGAAGTTTTCGCCTGCTGAGCGAAATTATGATGTGGGCAATCGAGAGTTGCTGGCCATGAAGTGGGCATTCGATGAGTGGCGTCATTGGCTTGAAGGAGCTAAGCATCGCGTGGTGGTCTTGACTGATCATAAGAACTTGACTTATCTCGAGTCTGCCAAGCGGTTGAATCCCAGACAGGCTCGTTGGTCGCTGTTTTTTGCCCGTTTTGACTTTGTGATTTCGTACCTTCCGGGCTCTAAAAATGTGAAGGCGGATGCTCTGTCTAGGAGTTTTGTGCCTGACTCTCCGGGTTTATCTGAGTCGGCGGGTATCCTCAAAGAGGGAGTAATTGTGTCTGCCATCTCCCCTGATTTGCGGCGGGTGCTGCAAAAATTTCAGGCTAATAAACCTGATCGTTGCCCAGCGGAGAAACTGTTTGTCCCTGATAGGTGGACGAATAAAGTTATCTCTGAGGTTCATTGTTCAGTGTTGGCTGGTCATCCTGGAATCTCTGGTACCAGAGAGTTGGTGGCTAGATCCTTTTGGTGGCCATCTCTATCGCGGGATGTGCGTTCTTTTGTGCAGTCCTGTGGGATTTGTGCTCGGGCTAAGCCCTGCTGTTCTCGTGCCAGTGGGTTGCTTTTGCCCTTGCCGGTCCCGAAGAGGCCTTGGACACATATCTCTATGGATTTTATTTTAGATCTTCCCGTCTCTCAAAAGATGTCAGTCATTTGGGTGGTCTGTGATCGCTTCTCTAAGATGGTCCATTTGGTACCCTTGTCTAAATTACCTTCCTCTTCTGATTTGGTGCCATTGTTCTTCCAGCATGTGGTTCGTTTACATGGCATTCCAGAGAATATCGTTTCTGACAGAGGTTCCCAGTTTGTTTCGAGGTTTTGGCGAGCCTTTTGTGGTAGGATGGGCATTGACTTGTCTTTTTCCTCGGCTTTCCATCCTCAGACTAATGGCCAGACCGAACGAACCAATCAGACCTTGGAAACATATCTGAGATGCTTTGTTTCTGCTGATCAGGATGACTGGGTGTCCTTTTTGCCTTTGGCTGAGTTCGCCCTTAATAATCGGGCCAGCTCGGCTACCTTGGTTTCGCCGTTTTTCTGCAACTCTGGGTTCCATCCTCGTTTCTCTTCAGGGCAGGTTGAGTCTTCGGACTGTCCTGGTGTAGATACTGTGGTGGACAGGTTGCAGCAGATTTGGACTCATGTAGTGGACAATTTGACCTTGTCCCAGGAGAAGGCTCAACGTTTCGCTAATCGCAGACGCTGTGTGGGTCCCCGACTTCGTGTTGGGGATTTGGTTTGGTTATCTTCTCGTCATATTCCTATGAAGGTTTCCTCTCCTAAGATTAAACCTCGTTTCATTGGTCCGTATAGGATTTCTGAGGTTCTTAACCCTGTGTCTTTTCGTCTGACCCTTCCAGATTCTTTTTCCATACATAACGTATTCCATAGGTCATTGTTGCGGAGATACGTGGCACCTATGGTTCCATCTGTTGATCCTCCTGCCCCGGTTTTGGTGGAGGGGGAGTTGGAGTATATTGTGGAGAAGATTTTGGATTCTCGTCTTTCAAGACGGAAACTCCAGTATCTGGTTAAGTGGAAGGGTTATGCTCAGGAAGATAATTCCTGGGTCTTTGCCTCTGATGTCCATGCTCCCGATCTTGTTCGTGCCTTTCATATGGCTCATCCTGGTCGTCCCGGGGGCTCTGGTGAGGGTTTGGTGACCCCTCCTCAAGGGGGGGTACTGTTGTGAATTCTGTGGCAGAGCTCCCTCCTGTGGTCACGAGTGGTACTTCGGCTGATTCTCTCTGTGAGCTTCCGTTAGTGGAGGAGAGTGGTACTGCGGCTTCTGAGTTTCCTTCCTCAGGTGATGTGGTGAAGTCATTAGGTGCTGCTCTATTTAACTCCACCTGGTGCTTTGATCCTGGCCTCCAGTCAATGTTCTAGTATTGGACCTGTTTCCTCCTGGATCGTTCCTGTGGCCTGCTGCTCTGCATAGCTAAGTTCTGCTTTGCTATTTTGTTTGCTGTTTTTTTCTGTCCAGCTTGTCTATTTGTTTTTCCTTGCTTGCTGGAAGCTCTGGGATGCAGAGGGTGTACCTCCGTGCCGTTAGTTCGGTACGGAGGGTCTTTTTGCCCCCTTTGCGTGGTTGTTTGTAGGGTTTTGTGTTGACCGCAAAGTTACCTTTCCTATCCTCGCTCTGTTTAGTAAGTCGGGCCTCACTTTGCTAAATCTATTTCATCTCTACGTTTGTCTTTTCATCTAACTCACAGTCATTATATGTGGGGGCTGCCTTTTCCTTTGGGGTATTTCTCTGAGGCAAGGTAGGCTTATTTTCTATCTTCAGGCTAGCTAGTTTCTCAGGCTGTGCCGAGTTGCATAGGGAGCGTTAGGCGCAATCCACGGCTGCCTCTAGTGTGGTTGGAGAGGATTAGGGATTGCGGTCAGCAGAGTTCCCACGTCTCAGAGCTCGTTCTATGTTTTTTGGGTTATTGTCAGATCGCTGTATGTGACTTCTATGTCCTTTGTGGTACTGAATTACCTCATCATAACAAGGATGATCTTGTGCAGTATGCTGCCCCCAGGTCATTGGAGGCCGTCATGTCCCTTGCCATCCAGGTAGATAGACATTGAGGGAGAGACATACACCTAATGTGTCTCTGGTAGTCCTTGCTAGGGAGGGGGACACACCTGAGCAGGTGGATGAACCCATGCAGGTGGGAGGAGTTGTTTCTCAAACGGGGTTGCCTGCGATTCGCCGTGGTGTGGGGGCATGTTTTTACTGTGGGCAGACTGGTCTTTTTATCGGTGTCTGCCCAGCTCGCGCCAAAAAACCTGTACCACCTAAGAAGCCGCATTCCCCTGGTTGTGTGGAGGGAGGCGACCAGGGAGTGTATATTTCCACCATATCTTCTCCTCAGTGTAACCTGTCAGCTGAAGTAGTGGTTGGTGGGGTAACTGAGTGTATACCGGTGCTTGTGGACAGTGGAGCAGGTGTCAATCTGGTGGATGTTCATTTTGTTCAGACCCATGGCCTGAGGTGTAGAACACTAACTAAACCCCTAAGCGTCCAGGCCATTGACTCCGTACCACTCAGCCAGGGGTGGGTGACCCAAGTCATGGATGATATACACCTGCGTATAGGGACTCATCATGAGGAGTTCCTGTCATGCTACGTCTTGGGGGGAATACCAAAACCCATCGTTTTAGCACTCCCTTGGTTGAAAAAACACAACCCGGTAATAGATTGGCGGTCAAGGGAACTGGACAGCTGGGATCAGTCGTGTGAGGGCTGCTGCCTAGGCGCAACTGTCTCTGCCGTCCTTCTACAACCTACCCCTTCCTCCAGTGGGGGCAGCAGAGATGCTGCCAGAGAGTAGGGGCAAGACTCTACCCTCACTACATGCTAACCCGGTGTGTCAGAGACCTCTTAGGAGGAGGGGTCAGAGGAGGGTGGTGCTTCCCTCTGAGCATAATGGGGGTGTGAGTTTGGTGACACAGAGGGATGCCTCTGTTGTCAATTCCTCAAAGAATTCTCTGTCCTGTGGCAAATGTTTGCAAGGGAATAAACGTTCAGGTCCGGACCTGTATGTGAATGAGTACGTATGGGTGTCTACCAAAAACATCAGGTGGAAGTGTGCAACTGGGACCTGGAGTTCCAGGGTGATTGGACCATATCGCGTGTCGGCCATTCTCAGCCAAGGGACTTTTCAGTTGGAGTTACCCCCAGTTAAGCATGTACACAACTCATTCCCCAGGTCGGCGCTCTGGATATTTGTGGCTCCTCCAGAGCCTTCGCTGGTGGCATTTTCATCAGGTCACGTTTGCCATAAACCAGGTGTCAGGTGCCTGCCGAGGTGAGCTCTGGTGGATCGAGGTGTCCTCACCGTAGATAGGTCTGGTGAGGTCTGATGTTGAGCGTCCAGAGGCCACTCTTTGAAAGGGGGGTACTGTCACGATCCATGTTTGGATCTGTGGCAGATCTGGTTTCCCTCTGATTTAAACCTTTATTCCTTTCTGGTCATTGGGGGTTAATGCAGTTTCCCCCCCCCCCGGTGGCCGCTGGTGTTATTGCATTGCATTGCTGCTGGGTCAGATGATGTTTGTGACCACTCCCACCATCCTTTATAAGGTCACCTGGTGCTTCAGCTGACTGTTGGTTATACAGGTCCTTTAGATACCAAACTTACTGGAATAGGAGCTTGCTGTGTGGTGTGGTTCTACAGCTGGATACTCATTCCAGGTGCCTTGCTCTGCTGTGCGGTGTATTGCAGCAGAGAAAGCTAAGTGTGGTGTTATTGTTTCTTTGTAGTTTGTGCATTCACCTTTTGGTATCATGTTCCCCTCACTCTCACATTGTTTATTTGCTTTGTGGTGCTGTTTACACTGTTCACCCCCTGGGGTGGGGGTTGGGGGTTTAGTTCAGGGTTTAACAGGAGACAGGGACAGGTCAGTGACTTGGGCCTCCCTACCTTCAAGGGTACTCCCAAGTTAAGGAAAGACAGGGCTTCCCCTAGCCTGAGGGGCAGTTCAAGGGCCCAGATTCCTCATCTCCTGTTTTCCTATTTCTGCCCTGTGACACAGATCCACAGGTGTCCTCATGACCAGCCAGAGTAAAGAAAAAAAATGGGATAAAAAGGTGGATTAACTCTGCGTTGCTTGAAAGATAGAAATCCAAATGAATATTCAGATGAAAAGTGGCTTTATTCAACGCGTTTCGGAGTACTATGACGCCTTCATCAGGAAACCACAAAAGTATTTCATATACTTTTGTGGTTCCTGGGGATGGAGTCATAGTACTCCGAAACGCATTGAATAAAGCCATTTTTCATCTGAGTATCCATTTGGACTTCTATCTTTCAAGCAGCGCAGAGTTAATCCACCTTTTTATCCCATTTTTTTCTTTACTATTTTTAATTAAAATTAAACAACTAAAATGCAATTGAAGTCTAGACTTTCAGTTTTAATTAATGGCGTTGAGCAAAAATATCCTGTGAAACGTTTAGGAATTGCAATCATTTTTCAGCAGAGCCTCCTTATTTCACAGGGACATGAGTAAATGCACAAATTACCTTTACCATAAGTAAATTTTTTAATACTTCACCAAACCTTGGTTTTCCTCCTTTGTGTTGCATTGCAGGTCTTTACTGCAGCTGATTTCAGTTGCTGCTTGTTTGTGGGTCTTTTTGCCTTAAGTTTTGTCTTAAGCATGGGAAATGCATGCTTGATGGTGTTGATACCTGGTGATGGACTCAGCCATTGCAGAATAAACCACTTCTTTTCTTAAAAAAAACTTCTGGGTTGCTTTTGCAGTATGTTTTGGGTCTTTGACCACTTGCACTGTGAATTGCCGTTCAAATCAACCTTGTTGCATTTGGTTGAAGCTGAGTATAAAATATAGCCCTGTACTCTTCAGAATTCATCCGCCTACCTCTGTCTTCAGTAACATCAATAAACTCTAGTGATCCAGTGCAATTGGAAGCCATGCATGTCCTTGCCGTCACACATCACACTGCTTCCATCATGTTTGACAGAGGATTTGCTGTGCTTTGGATCATGACAAGCTGTTCCAAGCCGTCTCCAAACTTTCTAGTTCCCATCATTCTGGTACAGTTTGATCTTCATTTAATCTGTCTAAAGAATGATTTCCAGAGCTGGGCTAGATGTTTTTTTTTTTGCAAAATCTAATCTGTTCTGGCTTATGAATGGTTTGCACATTTAGGTGAACCCTCTGTATTTACTCTTATGAAGTCTTCTCTTTATGGTAGACTTAGATACTGAAACACCTACTACCTGGAAAGTGTTCATCACTTGGGTGCATGTTGTGAAGGGGTTTTTCTTCACCTTAGAAAAGATTCTGCTACCATCCATGAGTTTTATCTTCCATGGACATCGAGGCATTTTCAAGTTCTCAAGCTTACTAGTTGTTTTCTTTGCAGAATGTACCAATCTGTTGATTTGGCCAATCATAACATTTCTGCTTTCTCTCTGATGGATTTCTTCTTTTTTTCAGCCAATGAAGGTGTTAAAAATCGTTATTGCGCAAAAATATCTAATCAAGACTTAACCAGGTGCGTTATTCTTACAAGAAAAATGTCATGATATTCTGACGAAAGTATAGTGGTTTATTGAGTTATCCACCATCGCAACAAAAACATAAAAGGTAGATGAAACAATTACAAACAGAGTGTCCATGTGTAGATATCAGCGCTTCTCCTGTTACTCATCTTTCCAGGGTTCTGAATGGTAGAAGTCATCTGTCTGTGTGAAAGTCTGAAGTCATCATGGCATGGAGTAGCTAACAGCTGTTGTTCCTCGTGTCTTGTCCCATGTCCATGGAGAATGATGGTGAAGGAAGGGAGGTGACCGTCCCACGTGACAAAAAGCCCCCCACCCCCTCCTAAGAGACGTTTATATATGCTCAACACTGATCACGTGTTCCCTGTATATGGCGTTAACTTATACTCTGAGCTACATACACAGAAATAGCTTTGGATAATGTCAGCAAGAAACCATGTGCTCGGTACAGAATAAAAATAAGAATAATTAATATTTAACAATTCCCCCTTTTGAGGGTGACAGACATTGATTGGAACCCTCAAATTAAAATATTAATAAAATCTTCTTTCTTCTTTGGCAAAATGATGTAATAAATAATATCAATAATAATATTTTTATATGTTCTCAATAATATAATGATATGTAAATTCATGTTATGGTAATTCATGTTATGGTAAGCCATGACTAATATTCATATAAAATATATATTATACTTCCCTATATCTACTTGAAGCATCTCAGGTGTGATGTCATCTGATGTCATCTGGTCTTCATCTTGGTTCTTCTTCTTGGTTCTTTCAAACAATCTTTAATATGTCTTTTGTAATAGATGATAGCATGTAGATATGTAGAGACCGTGTGTCATGTGTCAATCAAAGTCCATAAATTCAAATGTTGATAAGAAAACAAAGTTCATAGATGAAATGAAGCTTTAATATCTGTGCAGTGTCACCTTTAGAAACCTGGACTTACATTGGCTCGCCTTGGAAATCATCTGGAATCCTCATATCGTCCGCACTGGTCTTGGAACAGGTGTGACGTCTTTGGTCAGCACAGCAAGGGTTACATTGACTCTTCCTTGCCAAACATAGCACCATAACCAGTCCTTAGTGCACAGGACACATGTCAGGGTTATTACCTGAGTGTTCACCAGCTTTCATGGAAGTCTGATAGGTGATAGGAAACCACTGGATCGTGATAAGAACGTAATAACACAGTTCATCTTTGATACTGTACTCATAGTCAGTGATGGATGCTGTAGTTGTGAATGGTGACATGAATTGTATTTGACACAGTCTATTATTACTCAGAAATCATAGCATTGTTACCTTGTGGAACTTCTGGATAATGGCTTTTCTTCTTGCAACTTTTAAGAATCAATTGAATTTAGAAAAATGAAAAGTCTTTATTAACGTAACGTCAGTATCTTGATTGAAGTCTTCATTCCCTATTCTATACCAAATCTGGTAATTTTCCTAACTTATAATATCACAGCGTACCATAGCAATCAATAATATCCATATAATTATTAAATTATATTAATATGAAATTTATATTTAGAAAATAAAATAATAATAATAATAATAATAATAAATGATATATTATTTACCATATTCTTCATGTGATTGGACATTTTTATGTCGTAGGTGTAATTTCTTCTTGAACCCATAGATGTCAGTATGTCTTTTATGTAACAAGTGCTGATATTTATTATTAAAACTTTATTAATTTATGTTCAATAAACCAATATTATGTAAGTATGTATAGCCATGAACCAAAATAAGAATATATATATATGAATAAATAAATGAATGAATGAATTGTTGTATTTAACTCAGGAATTGAAACATTTCTTATATAATGAAACCATATGATCATTATATTTGATAAAGCAATATGCTTGTAGACATTACTCTATTAAATATTGATTTTTCCTTGATGAGAAATAAGAATGAAAAATAAAAATTGAAAGAAAAGTGGAAAAAAATGAAAAATAAAAATGAGAATAAAAAATAAAAATAAGGCCTTTATATGTTGATGACAAATGCTGAGGTTATGTCTCAGTAACACATTCCCTTAATATTTTCCTCATGTAGATGTTGTCATAACCTTGGATCACCAAAATATTGAAATTATGCAACTTTGCATATTATACCCTTCATTAGAGGAAAAAATGATATTTATAATATTTATTGTTATTGTACCCAATAATACCTTATTAATATTTCTTCTTTATTAAAATGTGTGAAGAAGAGGTATTGATGAAATGTGATGATGTGATCAGGATCAAAAACACATTTCCCCCTTAATATCAAAAAATATTATTTTATGAAAAAATTAATTTGTAAAAACCCAAGTGAAAAATAATTATTTTTATAACTGTCATATCAACTTGTGCCATATATTTGTTTGAAGATGTATACTCATCTATGTAAATATAAAAAACACTGAAATATGAAAAAATTATCATTAGGAAAAAATGTTCTAAATGTAGGTTTCCTTGATAAACCATATTGATGTGTTATTGTACTTATTAAATAATAATAATAACTAAAGAAATATATGTTGCATACATGTTGAATAATAATATTTAAATATATCTTAATATTCTAATAATTTAACTGAATCCTATTATTATTATTTTTTTTAAACACACAGTTGTTGGGTTTTTTTTTTTTTCTGACATACCATAAATCATGAGGCCTCAGTCAAACTGTGCATACACATTCCACATTCCACATACCACGCTCTGGTCACTCTTACATCACATCTCATGTCAAATTCACTCAGCAGCTGCTCATATGTTCTCTCACCTGTCACATGTGACTCACATAGACGTTCACAATACATTTCACATACAAAGAATAAAAAACATGTATATTAACCCAAAATATTGTATCCTAATTATCAATCAATGCGCATTGTAATCTATTAAATTTAGTATTCTAATATTCCTTTGAATATTCCCCAAATATTATTTAAGAGTATCAGTATGTTTTAAACTATAGAAAGGACTGGACTCATTTACAAGAAACTTGAGTTGAATGTTCTAACGCTATTTCGGTACAAGCCTGTAACTAAGACCCTTTGAATGTAAGGCTGAGGAAAATTCCTAAAACTAAAAAAAACAAGGCTATATGATATTTCTTAACTCACATATGTCACACCATGCAGTGGGAGGAAAAAAAAAAAAAACACGTTTTAGATTATTACAGAAAGAAAATTTACATGTAGTACACACATTTTTAGGTTGTTAGATATATTATTTATTTTTAAGTGTTAAATATATAAAAATCATGCAATTAATATAACTTCCTGTGTGAATAAGACATAAATTCATGAAACAGGTATTTTTTGTTCAATCCTCGCTTTGAAAGTAAAATTCTAAGGGAAAATAAAAGATAAAGGTTAATTTCATATTTATTTCAAAACAAAATAATTTAGATATCTTATACATATGTATATATTTAATAAATGTATTTAATTGTAATTCTAAATATTTTTTACTGGAGTATATTTTAATTATTTCGCTATATATATAAAAATGCAGTTAATATAATCTCTACTTATACAAATATGCTACAGTATTTACTGTATATTATATTAATATATGTAACTGCAGAATTATATTGAAATAAAATAATTACATTAATAAATAATACATTGTATAACTCATCATATAATATAATTACATATTTAGCCAATTCCTATCCCAAAATGTAACTCTCTGTCAATTATCTGAAATGCTGTATTTAGTAAGGTCAGTTTTAACCCTATGGACTCTTTGAAGAGCTGCTGTGATAATGGAGTGTTCAGCTGAGCTCCCCCTGGGATACTCACCTGCTTCCGTCTGTCAGTTTCCGCCATCTTTAGAGACAGATCTGAGCCTTCAGATTTTAAATCTTTCAGAGAAATTTCTTTAATAGACTCCTGAATCTTTTCATACGGTTTGTAACAAATATGTAATTTTCTTCGTACTTCATAGATTTGATTTTGGATCAGATTTGAAGATTTTGATTTTGGCTTTTGATAAGATTGAATTCTGACTGGTTTCAAAAACTTAGTAAAATGTGTTTTCCTTTCAAGATTCTCGTGTTTTCTAGAAAAATCAAGGGATTGGGCGCATTCGTATAAAGAATTTTTCTGTGAAGCAATTATACGAGATACAGGATTTAAGAATTTAAACTTGTTTACAAAACAATTTATCATGGATTGTTGATTCAAATTCGTACAGACCAATTTATAAATCCTTTCAAAAATGGCCATAAAAGTAAACGTACATTCTTCCCGGCCAATCTTCAATTTTAGAAGAATATCAAGATCTGGATAATTTTCTTTCAATCCACAGAAAATCAAAATTCTTAATCTTTCTACATCAGTCATCTTTTCGTGGAACTCATCAGTCTGCATTTTTAGTGAGAGTCTTCTGGAGAAGATTACCGGAAGCCAAATTTTAAACAAATTATTTCTCTGCACATTAGTCAAATCAAACTTATCAGCAAAACTCTCAAATATCTCTGAATTTCTGCACACATGGATTTTGTCATCATATGCAGGAATGATTTTGCATAATTTTAGCAGGATTTTCCTAGATTTAAGTTGGAGTTGGGCCTCTGAGTCGTCTATTTTTAGTGGCCCTTGTACATCTGTCCCTCGTAGATCATCTTTGTCAATTGTCATGTCTCCTTCACTTCCTCCATCTTGTTTTTCATCTTGTGTCACAAAGTCAATGTCACTTTGGGTGGTCATCGTCATCACAGATACGTGCGTCACATCTTTCTCACTCTTCTCATTATAGTCAATCTTGGGAACATCATTCGTTTCCTTAGAAATTCTTTCTACACTGTCTTTTTTGGACTTCTCTGTCACAAACTCGTTAAATACATAAACCATATGTAAGATATTTTTAAGTTGCTCTTTTTCTTTTTTCTTAGACATTAGCTTACAATCCAATTTCAAATTTGCTATTCTGCATTCTGCAAATAAACAATGCCAAAATATTTCTAAGCTAGATCTGTATAAACTTACAAATTCTATCTGACTTGATTTAGCATATGAATTTATCAAATCCATTTGTCTTACCTTGAAATCTCAGCTTGTAGTTCCTTTGCTGTACAACGCTGGGCTCCGGACTTCAGCACGGCTATTTTTAGCACGTCTGTTCTTCAGCACTACCAGTGCTTGCTGTCAATCCGTACAACACCTGTTAGTCTCCGTCATTCGTAGGTTCTTGTGAGATCTTTGTGACTTGAAATTTTGAAGTGGAATTCCTGAATACTTGCACAATCTAGCGGAACTCTTCTGTCTTCCCCCGTGTGCAAGAAGAAGGAAATTCACGCAAAAATAGCACAAAAAATCAAAACTGGCTGGCTAGGCCAAATGTTAAAAATCGTTATTGCGCAAAAATATCTAATCAAGACTTAACCAGGTGCGTTATTCTTACAAGAAAAATGTCATGATATTCTGACGAAAGTATAGTGGTTTATTGAGTTATCCACCATCGCAACAAAAACATAAAAGGTAGATGAAACAATTACAAACAGAGTGTCCATGTGTAGATATCAGCGCTTCTCCTGTTACTCATCTTTCCAGGGTTCTGAATGGTAGAAGTCATCTGTCTGTGTGAAAGTCTGAAGTCATCATGGCATGGAGTAGCTAACAGCTGTTGTTCCTCGTGTCTTGTCCCATGTCCATGGAGAATGATGGTGAAGGAAGGGAGGTGACCGTCCCACGTGACAAAAAGCCCCCCACCCCCTCCTAAGAGACGTTTATATATGCTCAACACTGATCACGTGTTCCCTGTATATGGCGTTAACTTATACTCTGAGCTACATACACAGAAATAGCTTTGGATAATGTCAGCAAGAAACCATGTGCTCGGTACAGAATAAAAATAAGAATAATTAATATTTAACAGAAGGTCTGTTTCTTTTCCACTGAGATCGCCTTTGATCACATGTTGTGGGTTCACAACAACAGCTTCCAAATGCAAATGCCACACCTGGAATCAGCTCCAGAACTTTTAACTGCTTGATTCATGATGGAATAATAAAGGAATGTCCCAAGCAGGCTGCTAAAGAGCTTTTGCGATAATTGTCCCATTACTTTTAGTCCCTTTAGAAAGAGGCAGCTACATATTAAAGAGTTGTAATTTCTAAACCCTAACTCCAATTAGGATGTGAATATCCCATATTAAAACTGAGAGTCTGCACTTTAAGCCCATATTGATTATATAACTGTATCTTGAATATGTTTTGGTAAATAACTAACAAAAGACTGATCTTCACTTCCAAATAGAAAACAGGTGTGAATAGGTGCATATTAAGAGTAGCCATCTCCATGTATAACAAACAAATAAAGTTGCACTCTGTAGCGCTATAGCATATAGTGATGAGTGAGTGTGCTGTACACTGCTCGTTACTTGCTCAAGCATCAGTGTGCTGGATAAGCTCGTTACTCGGCGAGTATTTTTTTATTGCTCGAGTGGAAGCTCAAGTCCCCACTCGAGTTTATATAAGACTATTATTTTCCTTTGATTATATAAGTAGTATACATATTACTACTATATGACTATCATGTGTTAGCCACATCCTTACTTGTCACCCATATATTTTTATACATACATATTATCTACGTTCCAGTTTCACCACCCATGGTTCCATTTGTGGTGTTTCTCTGTTTTTAAAGAATATACAGTATACTATATATACTGTATTTTCATCATATGTGTTTTTATATTGTCTAACAAAAGTTTATTTGCCTTTTCTCATGGCTTTTATGGTTCTTCTTTTGGTATTTTCATAATCATAACATTTACTATGTAGGTGTAGCTATCATCATCCATTAGTGTAACAGACACGTTTAAAGAGATTACAACTTTATGTATAGAGTTTAACATTTAAGATACAACGTTGTTCTTTTGCTAATAAAAATGTGACTATTATCCACAGTTAGAAAAAAGGGTCTGCTTTACTTTAGCACCTCCATTGTTCATAGGCCCTGTCCTGCAAAAAACGAAGTTCTTTTCCCATCCTGGAATACACTTTTAATGGGTTTTATAGCACACTGCCTGATATACTGTAAGTGAGATATACTGTAAGTGGACTAGAAAGCTTTCAGTTTGTCATAATTTATTTTTTATTTTAGTTATCCATTAAATGAGCACATAATGGGGAAGGTAAATTTAGATGGAGAATTCTATCTGCTGAATAACATAGTATTAAGCCTTTTTAGGAACAAAATAAACATAAATCACAGCCAAAGAAAGAACAGAAGCAAAATAAATGATATTGCACATATACTGTATTTGTTCAGCAGCATGTACAATTATTATATATGTACCAAATACAAAACATTTCTCAACTGCAGCCAAGTGTTTTCTGAAATTCTCAAAACCTAATGAGTTACCTATATGAATGTGAATAAGCTCTAGAAGCATCGTCTATATAGTTATGTGTCAACACATCATGGGAAAAAATGATGTCCAGAGGTTTGTAAATGTAAGATATAAGATGCTGAATGTATACAAATATGACTGTGTTCCAATGATAATTATTCAACACTTTTACAAACCTGCTATACAGCAATATATGTCATACATCATCTGCAAAAAAGAAAAAAAATCGATTTAAGAAACATAAGGGACGATTTTGTCTTTCTAGCCTCTGAAAAACTATTAGCAATTTACAATCCCCTATGTGAAAGCTAGAGACATTTTGGCATGGCGTGTAAAAGCATTTTCATAGTTTGGATTAACATTTCCATGATGCTTCTATCTGTAAAAACAAATTGATCTTACAAAAGGCCGTTTCCCAGCAGTCATTTGGCTGGAAGTGATAGGAGCTCATTTTAACTGGATCTGTTTACTTAGAAAGGAGAGTGGAACAGAGTATCTCACACAGTATGCTTCTTTTTCCCATTCCACATAGAAAGTGTGTCTATTAAATGTGACTTTTACTGCCAAAGCACTTGTCATTTTACATTAGCTGTAGCAACTTCTGCTGTGACAAAGTGAGCAGCGTCTCCTTTTGCATAATGAAAATATTTTCACATCTCTGCTCAACCTGCTAACTGCGATTACAGCCAATTGGCCTATGAAATGACATTAGCATCCAGCTTCGACTAAACGAAATCACTGTGGCTGTCTAGCCTCTTAAATTGTGGTTTTCTATGTTCTGAATTGCAGATCTGCTCATATTGTGCTAAAGAATAAATCAGGAGGGCCAAACCCTAACCAAAAGAAGTAGTTCATGGTTCATGTATTCATACTGCTTTCACTGTCTTGATTTTTTTCCTCTTTATTATTAAAAAGCTAGAAGGTTTTATTAAAAAACATTAAATACTAATTTGGAGAATACAGCTATTGTAAAGTTACATGATGGTGTGAGTCACAATAATCATGATATCAGAATCTGAATGTTGAGGATGTTATATGGATTATATAAATTCACAAATCAAATCGATCCTAGCATCTCTCGGAGATCTCCTCTCCTCACCAAGCTGAGGACTCATTCTTTCTTTGAAGTTAAGGTAAAGATTGCTGCTGACAAGATTATCTTAAGGATCTGGAGTGTCAGCCAAGCAATCATTAGCTGGAGTTTTTAAATTCCCCTGACTTGCACTACATAATCTTCAAAGTATTCTATGTTAAAATCTTGAGCAATTCTCATCTGCCTCCTGCTTGTGATAGGTTTATAAGTTTCTCCTTTTCAAATGTTACAAGTAGGAGGCAGGAGAACAGTGGGAAGCTTCATCTGTTGCAATCCACAAGAGGATCACTCATTATGCTAGAGGAGTCCAGTAGCAAACTCTATAAACAGAGAGGTATAAGTGATTCCTTATTTGTAAGACCAATTTTTCACTTTAGCATAAAAAAACTGGTGTAAACTCTTTATGAACAGAAATGCTATATCACTAAATTAATCCATGCACAGAAAGGATTTACATCAGAGCAAGTGTGATTACACTGTATTAGGGAAGCAGTATCAGAAGGAAAGGTAGAATCTACATGGCAGACAGCCCACAAATGGCATAACAAGTACAACAGGTATACACAAGGCATCCCCAAAAGAGTTAACTTATTCTACAATAATAACCTTTGTTGCACTATGTAGGCAAAACTGTTGATAGAATACTTTTAAGGGTAGTGAATAGTAAAATAGATGTGCAAATTTTTCCTCCTCTAATCGATCCATTCCTACCTTCACCTTGAAAATGCATAACAAAACTGTATTAGACTGTTATGTATGAATTCGCCACAGCTATAATAATATTTACAGTTGTGTTCAAATGTTTAAATACCCCAGCAGAATTTTTGCTTTCTTGGCCTTTTTTCAGAGAATATGAATTATAACACTAAAACTTTTTCTCCACTCATGGTTAGTGCTTGGGTGAACCCATTTATTGCCAAACTACTGAGTTTTCTCTTTTTAAATCATTATGACAATCCAAAACATCCAAATAACCATAATCAAAAGTTCACATACCCTAGGGATTTTGGCCTGATAACATGCACAGAAGTTGACACAAATGGGTTTGAGTGGCTACTGAAGGTAACATCCTCACCAGTGACCTGTTTGCTTGTAATCAGTGTGTGTGCATAAAAGCTGAGTGAGATTCTGGGATCCAGACAGATTCTTGCATTCTGGATTGTGAGTCATGGGAAAAGCAAAAGAATTTATGGGAAAAGGTAGTTGAACTGCATAAAATAGGAAACGGATAGAAAAAGATATCTAAGGAATTGATAATGCCAGTAAGCAGCGTTAAAACTGTGATTAACAAGTGGAAAATCAGGGGCTCTGTAAAAACAAAACCACGGTCAGGTAGGCCAACAAAAGTTTCATCCACATCTGCCAGGAAAATTGTTCGGGATGCAAAGAAAAACCCACAAATAACATCAGCAGTGTGCTGTTTCAAGAAGCACAAGAAGGAAGCACTTGAAGAAAAATGGGCTGCATGGTCGAGTAGTAAGAAGAAAGCCATTACT
Organism: Ranitomeya imitator; assembly: GCF_032444005.1. Lineage (NCBI taxonomy): Eukaryota > Metazoa > Chordata > Amphibia > Anura > Dendrobatidae > Ranitomeya > Ranitomeya imitator. Next base: position 328,007,789 of record NC_091287.1, on the reverse strand, counting down.
GCGCAAATGCCACAAAGTATCTTGCCTAGAATATGCTAAACAGCACAGAGACAAGCCTCAAAACTTCTGGAACAAGGTAATTTGCAGTGATGAGACCAAAATTGAATTTTTTGGCCACAACCATAAACATTACATTTGGAGAGAGGCCAACAAAGCCTATGATGAAAGAAACACCATTCCTACTGTAAAGCATGGAGGTCATTTTTTGGGGATGTGTGAGCTACAAAGGCACAGGAAACTTGGTCAAATTTGAAGGAAAGATGAATGCAGCATATTATCAGCAAATACTGGAGGCACATTTGCAATCATCAGCCTGGAAGCTGCACATGGGACGTACTTGGACATTCCAACATGACAACGATCCAAAACACAAGGCCAAGTCGACCAGTCATTGGCTACAGCAGAACAAAGTGACAAAGTGACCTCAATATCATTGAGCCACTCTGGGGAGATCTAAAGCACGCAGTTCATGCTAGACAGCCCAGGAATAGACAGGAACTGGAGGCTTTTGCCAAAAAGAGTGGGCAGCTTTACCATCTGAGAAAATAAAGAACCTCATCCACAACTCCCACAAAAGACTTCAAGCTGTCATTGATGTTAGAGGGGGCAATACACGGTATTAAGAAATGGGGTATGTAAACTTTTGATCAGAGTCATTTAGATGTTTTGCGTTGTCTTTATGATTTAGAAAGAGAAAATACAGTAGTTTTACAATAAAAGGCTTCACCCAACCACTAACCATGAGTGGAGGAAAATTTCTGGTGTTATCTTTCATATTCTCTGAAAAAAGGTCAAGGATCCAAAAATTCTGCTGGGGTATGTAAACTTTTTAGCACAACTGTATATGTTATTTATGATTATGTTTACATTGAAATTAGTAGTTGAACACTAGATGGCTTTATCTTCTTCATAATAAAGTTCTTTCTTCATTTGCTTACATGCTCCTGTGTCTACTTTTACCATAAGGAGTAATTCCCTAAATTGTGTGCATTATATGAATCATGAACATGGCATATATAGCTTTCTGTGGGCCCATACCTAGAGATCACATCCAAATTATCAACATATTGACTGCCATGGTATCTAACTCAATAGCGTCTATATATTACAGTGATATTTCCTCAATTTATAGTGCATGAATAATATTAGCCATTGTTCCTTCGTGATTTGTGCTATATATGTGCTATATGTGTGCTATATATAACCTTTAATGCCCAATCTTTAACTCTGCTGTTCTGTTCTAGTCAACTATACACTAGTACTGTTCTGGTCATTTTTGACCGAACCTATTGAAGTGTTGTTTTTAGCTACTTTAAGCGTATTATTTGAATACCTGTTGCATTATTAAACTGTAATGTGAACATGGTTTGTGATTATTTCATTATAAAAAAATGAAATAAAAAACTTAATTTTTCTTTATTGTCTTTTGAATAAGGTTACACGGCCTTATTGAATTCTGCACAGAAATTACAAACTTGTGCTTTGATAACTATAACAACTACAACTATAACTACAACAACTATAATAAATATAACTACATTAACTATAACTATAACTAACTATAACTATAACATGAAATTCATCTGTATGTAAACATTTTGAAAAAATCAGAAAAATAATAAAAAACAGTTTTTTTTCTGAAAAAGTTCACACTATTCTGTTTATGCATTCAGCACAGCAATAATGCCCATTTCTTTTACATACATATTTCGCACAACTAAAACAAGTCATATTTGATTTATGGTCACTTATGGACACAAGCAGCATCTTTTCCTTTTTAGGCTGGCAGCAGTGCAGGTAGAGGACGTTGGTTCAGTAGCATCGCTGGTGGAGGCTGTGGTTTTGCTTGCTTGAGCACGTTGCAGGATACTTTTAACAATGGCTGCTGCTCCTTCACTTCTGGGATTCACTTTTCTTCCTTCAATATATGGTTAAATATATCTCAAGGCACGGTGCACATAACAATTGTACATGGGAGGAGAGAATATATATATATATATCTATAACCACCAATGTGCACCAATGGAAGGTCTATTGGACAAATCGGGAAAACATAGAAAAAACGAAGGAAAAACTAAACAAAGTCCAAAATGCAGTATAAATTACAATATTTATTAAAAGTATATATAATATAGTGTAACGGTGGGAAAAAATACCATAAAAAGCACAACACCAGGGACATGTAAATGGCAGCACTAAAAATAAGTTAAATATATAACCACAGTGTAAGAACAACATATACAGTTACGTCCATATATATTTGGACAGAGACAACATTTTTCTAATTTTGGTTATAGACATCACCACAATGAATTTTAAACAAAACAATTCAGATGCAGTTGAAGTTCAGACTTTCAGCTTTCATTTGAGGGTATCCACATTAAAATTGAATGAAGGGTTTAGGAGTTTCAGCTCCTTAACATGTGCCACCCTGTTTTTAAAGGGACCAAAAGTAATTGGACAGATTCAATAATTTTAAATAAAATGTTCATTTCTAGTACTTGGTTGAAAACCCTTTGTTGGCAATGACTGCCTGAAATCTTGAACACAAGGACATCATCAGACGCTGTGTTTCCTCCTTTTTGACGCTCTGCCAGGCCTTCACTGTGGTGGTTTTTAGTTGCTGTTTGTTTGTGTGCCTTTCTGTCTGAAGTTTAGTCTTTAACAAGTGAAATGCATGCTCAATTGGGTGGAGATCAGGTGACTGACTTGGACAATCAAGAATATTGCACTTCTTTGCTTTAATAAACTCCTGGGTTGCTTTGGCTTTATGTTTTGGGTCATTGTCCATCTGTAGTATGAAACGACGACCAATCAGTTTGGCTGCATTTGGCTGGATCTGAGCACACAGTATGTCTCTGAATACCTCAGAATTCATTCGGCTGCTTCTGTCCTGTGTCACGCCATCAATAAACACTAGTGACCCAGTGCCACTGGCAGCCATGCATGCCCAAGCCATCACACTGCCTCCACCGTGTTTTACAGATGATGTGGTATGCTTTGGATCATGAGCTGTACCACGCCTTCACCATACTTTTCTCTTTCCATTATTCTGGTAGAGGTTGATCTTGGTTTCATCTGTCCAAAGAATGTTCTTCCAGAACTGTGCTGGCTTTTTTAGATGTTTTTTTAGCAAAGTCCAGTCTAGCCTTTTTATTCTTGATGCTTATGAGTGGCTTGCACCGTGCAGTGAACCCTCTGTATTTACTTTCATGCAGTCTTCTCTTTAAGGTAGATTTGGATATTGATACACCGACCTCCTGGAGAGTGTTGTTCACTTGGTTGGCTGTTGTGAAGGGGTTTCTCTTCACCATGGAGATTATTCTGCGATCATCCACCGCTGTTGTCTTCCGTGGGCGCCCAGGTCTTTTTGCATTGATGAGTTCCCCAGTGCTTTCTTTCTTTCTCAGGATGTATCAAACTGTAGATTTTGCCACTCCTAATATTGTAGCAATTTCTCGGATGGGTTTTTTCTGTTTTCGCAGCTTAAGGATGGCTTGTTTCACCTGCATGGAGAGCTCCTTTGACCTCATGTTTACTTCACAGCAAAACCTTCCAAATGCAAGCACCACACCTCAAATCAACAACAGGCCTTTTATCTGCTTAATTGAGAATGAAATAACGAAGGGATTGCCCACACCTGTCCATGAAATAGCCTTGGAGTCAATTGTCCCTTTAAAAACAGGGTGACACATGTTAAGGAGCTAAAACTTCTAAACCCTTCATCCAATTTTAATGTGGATACCCTCAAATGAAAGCTGAAAGTCTGAACTTCAACTGCATCTGAATTGTTTTGTTTACAATTAATTGTGGTAATGTCTATAACCAAAATTAGAAAAATGTTGTCTCTGTCCAAATATATATGGACCTAACTGTATGTGCATACCTGTGTCAATAAGCCATAAAATATATAGCAAGCAGATTTACCAAATGAATATTATAAAGTGCATGTGCAAATTTTATTAATTGGTGGCAAACAGGAGACCGAATAGAGATGCTGATAATAAATATTGGTGCAATCTATTGGCGCTAAATCCGGCCGGTATATAGTATAATAGTCATAGAGACCAGTGAGCTATAATGCACCCAGCGGGCAAGCAAACACAAAAAAAAATGCCCCAAAAAAACAAAAAAAAATCAAAGTAGAGGTCAAAAAGAAGCCACCTGGTATTACCTGCTGAATGGGATGAACGTCCCTGGGATGTGCCGAACCCCGACGCGCGTTTCGGTGCCTGCCTCCGTTTTTTCCCTTCAATATATGGCCTAATAAGGGATTCTCCTAATTCTTCCAGAAACAGTATTCTTTTATGTAGTTTATTTTTGTTGCAATTGTGGTCTATTTCTGTTATGATACGGTGGTCCAGGAGCAACATGGAACGAGCTCTGAAGGAAGTGGTAACTGTACTGACCGCAGTCCCTAAGCTCAACACAACACTAGAAGTAGCCGTGGGACGCTCCTAACTCTCCCTAGGTACCTCGACACAGCCTAAGAGCTAACTACCCCTAAAGATAGAAGCAGGAAAGCTATCTTGCCTCAGAGAAAATCCCCAAAGGATAGATTAGCCCCCCACAAATAATGACTGTGAGTGGAGAGGGAAAAGACATACACAGAATGAAACCAGGATGAGCACAGGAGGCCAATCTAGCTAAATAGATAGGACAGGATGGAATACTGTGCGGTCAGTATAAAACACTACAAAAAATCCACGCAGAGTTTACAAAAAATCTCCACACCTGACTAAAGGTGTGGAGGGTAAATCTGCTTCCCAGAGCTTCCAGCAAGACAGAATTAATTCATACTGATAAGCTGGACAAACATAGAAAGCACAGAACGGATAAGTCCACAATCTATGGACAGAAAAGAGCAAGCAAAAACTTAGCTTTGCTGAACTGGTCAGGATAACAGGGAAATCCAAAGAGATGTGAATCCAACCAGAAACCATTTACAAGTGGCACTGGCTGAAGGAAAGAGCCAGGCCTAAATAGCCGAGCAGAAGAGACGATCAGTGGAGGCAGCTGCTGACAGTTAACTCCAAGGAGCAGCCATACCACTTGAAACTATAAGAGGGAGCCCAAGAGCCGAACTCACAAAAGTGTAACTTACAACCACCGGAGGGAGCCCAAGAGCGGAATTCACAACAGTACCCCCCCCCCTTGAGGATGGGTCATCGAACCCTCACCAGAGCCCCCAGGCCGATCAGGATGAGCCAAGTGAAAAGCACGAACCAAATCGGTGGCATGGACATCGGAGGCAACAACCCTATAATTATCCTCCTGGCCATAACCCTACCACTTGACAAGATACTGAAGCCTCCGCCTCGAAAAACGAGAATCCAAAATCTTCTCAACCTCATATTCCAACTCTCCCTCAACCAACACCGGGGCAGGAAGGTCAACCGAGGGAACAACGGGCACCACATATCTCCGCAACAAAGATCTATGGAAAACATTATGAATGGCAAAAGAGGCTGGAAGAGCCAAAAGAAGACACCGGATTAATAATTTCAGAAATTTTATAAGGACCAATAAACCGAGGCTTAAACTTAGGGGAAGAAACCTTCATAGGAACATGACGAGAAGACAACCAAACCAAATCCCCCACACGAAGCCGGGGACCAACACACCGACGGCGGTTAGCAAAACGTTGAGCCCTTTCCTGAGACAACGTCAAATTGTCCACTACATGAGTCCAAATCTGCTGCAGCCTGTCCACCACAGAATCAACACCAGGACAATCAGAAGGCTCAACCTGCCCAGAAGAAAAATGAGGATGAAAACCAAAATTACAAAAGAAAGGTGAAACCAAAGTAGCCGAACTAGCCCGATTATTAAGGGCAAACTCGGCCAACGGCAAGAAAGACACCCAATCATCCTGATCAGCAGACACAAAGCATCTCAAATAGGTCTCCAAGGTCTGATTAGTTCGCTCAGTTTGGCCATTAGTCTGAGGATGAAACGCCGAGGAAAAATGTAAATCAATGCCCATCCTAGCACAAAAGGCCCGCCAAAATCTAGAGACAAACTGAGAACCTCTGTCAGACACAATATTCTCCGGAATGCCATGCAAACAAACCACATGCTGAAAAAACAATGGAACCAGATCTGAGGAGGAAGGCAACTTAGGCAAAGGTACCTAATGGACCACTTTAGAGAACGGGTCACAAACAACCCAGATAACAGACATCTTCTGGGAAAAGGGAAGATCCGAAATAAAATCCATGGAAATATGCGTCCAGGGCCTCTCAGGGACCGGCAAAGGCTAAAGCAACCCACTAGCGCGGGAACAGCAAAGCTTGGCTCGGGCGCAAGTCCCACAAAACTGCACAAAAGCACTCACATCGCGCGACAAGGAAGGCCACCAAAAGGACTTAGCAACCAAATCTCTGGTACCAAAAATCCCATGATGACCAGCCAACACTGAACAATGAACCTCAGAAATAACCTTACTTGTCCATCTATCAGGAACAAACAGCTTCCCCACTGGACAGCGGTCAAGCCTATCAGCCTGAAATTCCTGAAGCACCCGCCGCAAATCAGGGGAGATAGCAGAAAGAATCACCCCCTCCTTAAGAATGCCAACCGGCTCAAGGACTCCAGGAGAATCAGGCGAAAAACTCCTATAGAGGGCATCAGCCTTAACATTTTTAGATCCCGGAAGATACGAGACCACAAAATCAAAACGGGAGAAAAACAGGGACCATCGAGCCTGTCTAGGATTCAGCCGCTTGGCCGACTCGAGGTAAATCAGATTCTTATGATCGGTCAGGACCACAACGCGGTGCTTAGCTCCCTCAAGCCAATGTCGCCACTCCTCAAACGCCCACTTCATAGCCAACAACTCCCGATTGCCGACATCATAATTGCGTTCCGCAGGCGAAAACTTTCTGGAAAAAAAAGCACATGGTTTCATCAAAGAACCATCAGACTCCCTCTGAGACAAAACGGCCCCTGCCCCAATCTCAGAAGCGTCGACCTCAACCTGAAAAGGAAGAGAAACATCCAGCTGACGCAACACAGGGGCAGAAGTAAATCGGTGTTTAAGCTCCTGAAAGGCCTCAACAGCCTCAGAGGACCAATTCGTCACATCAGCGCCTTTCTTTGTCAAATCAGTAAGGGGCTTAACCACACTGGAAAAGTTGGCAATGAAACGGCGATAGAAATTAGCAAAGCCCAAAAATTTTTGAAGGCCCTTCACAGATGTGGGTTGGATCCAGTCATGAATAGCTTGGACCTTAACAGGATCCATTTCTATAGACGAGGGAGAAAAAATAAAACCCAAAAAAGAGACCTTCTGAACTCCGAATAGGCACTTAGACCCCTTCACAAACAAAGCATTATCACGAAGGATCTGGAACACCATCCTGACCTGCTTCACATGAGACTCCCAATAATCGGAAAAAATCAAAATATCATCCAAATATACGACCATGAATTTATCAAGATAATTGCGGAAAATATCATGCATGAAAGACTGGAACACAGATGGAGCATTAGAGAGCCCAAATGGCATCACAAGGTATTCAAAATGGCCTTCGGGCGTATTAAATGCAGTTTTCCATTCGTCACCCTGTTTAATACGAACAAGATTATATGCCCCTCGGAGGTCAATCTTAGTAAACCAACTAGCCCCCTTAATCTGAGCAAACAAATCAGTAAGCAAAGGCAAGGGGTATTGGAATTTGACCGTGATCTTATTAAGAAGACAATAATCAATGCAGGGTCTCAAGGAGCCATCCTTCTTAGCAACAAAAAAGAAACCCGCTCCCAATGGTGACGAAGAGGGTCGAATATGCCCCTTCCCCAAAGACTCCTTAACATAACTCCGCATGGCGGCATGCTCTGGCACAGACAGATTGAAAAGTCGGCCCTTAGGGAACTTGCAACCAGGAATCAAGTTAATAGCACAATCACAGTCCCTGTGCGGAGGAAGGGAACTGGACTTGGGCTCATCAAATACATCCTGGAAATCCGACAAAAACTCAGGGACCTCAGAAGAGGGGGAAGAGGAAATTGACATCAAAGGAACGTCACTATGTACCCCTTGACAACCCCAACTAGTCACCGACATAGTTTTCCAATCCAGCACCGGATTATGTTCCTGTAACCATCGAAAACCCAGTACAACAACATCATGCAGGTTATGCAACACCAGAAAACGGCAATCTTCCTGATGTGCTGGAGCCATGTACATAGTCATCTGTGTCCAGTACTGAGGTTTATCCTTGGCCAAGGGTGTAGCATCAATACCCCTCAAAGGAATAGGGCTCTGCAAAGGCTGCAAGGAGAAACCACAGCGCCTGGCGAATTCTAAGTCCATTAACCCCTTAGTAACAGAGCCAATTTGGTACTTAATGACCGAGCCAATTTTTGCAATTCTGACCACTGTCACTTTATGAGGTTATAACTCTGGAACGCTTCAACGGATCCCGCTGATTCTGAGATTGTTTTTTCGTGACATATTGTACTTCATGTTAGTGGTAACATTTCTTCGATATTACTTGCGATTATTTATGAAAAAAATGGAAATATGGCGAAAATTTTTAAAATTTTGCAATTTTCAAATTTTGTATTTTTATACCCTTAAATTAGAGAGATATGTCACGAAATATAGTTAATAAATAACATTTCCCACCTGTCTTCTTTACATCAGCACAATTTTGGAAACAAAATTTTTTTTTGTTAGGGAGTTATAAGGGTTAAAAGTTGACCAGCAATTTCTCATTTTTACAACACCATTTTTTTTTAGGGTCCACATCACATTTGAAGTCATTATGAGGGGTCTATATGATAGAAAATAACGAAGTGTGACATCATTCTAAAAACTACACCCCTCAAGGTTTTCAAAACCACATTCAAGAAGTTTATTAACCCTTTACGTGCTTCACAGGAACTGAAACAATGTGGAAGGAAAAAATGAACATTTAACTTTTTTTTGCAAACATCTTAATTCAGAACCATTTTTTTTATTTTCACATGTGTAAAAACAGAAATGTAACCATAAATTTTGTTATGCAATTTCTCCTGAATACGCCAATACCCGATATGTGGGGGTAAACCACTTTTTGGACGCACCGCAGAACTTAGAAGTGAAGGAGCGCCGTTTGGCATTTTCAATGCAGAATTGGCTGGAATTGAGATCCGACGCCATGTCACGTTTAGAGAGCCCCTGATGTGCCTAAACAGTGGAAACTCCCCACAAGTGACACCATTTTGGAAACTAGACCCCTTAAGGAACGTATCTAGATGTGTGGTGAGCACTTTGAACCCCCAAGTGCTTCACAGAAGTTTATAACGTAGAGCCGTGAAAATAAATAATCGCTTTTGTTTACACAAAAATGATCTTTTCGCCCACAAATTCTTATTTTCACAAGGGTAACAGGAGAAATTAGACCACAAAAGTTGTTGTGCGATTTCTCCTGAATACGTCGATACCCCATATGTGAGGGTAAACCACTGTTTGGGTGCACCGCAGAGCTTGGAAGTGAAGGAGCGCAGTTTTACTTTTTCAATGTAGAATTGGCTGGAATTAAGATTGGACGCCATGTCGTGTTTGGAGAGCCCCTGATGTGCCTAAACAGTGGAAACCCCCCACAATTGACACCATTTTGGAAACTAGACCCCTTAAGGAACTTATCTAGATGTGTGGTGAGCACTTTGAACCCCCATGTTCTTCACAGAAGTTTATAAAGTAGAGCCGTGAAAAAAAAAATCGCATTTTTTCTACAAATATGATCGTTTTGCCCACAAATTTTTATTTTCACAAGGGTAACAGGAAAAATTAGACCACAAAAGTTGTTGTGCAATTTCTCATGAGTACGTCGATACCCAATATGTGGGGGTAAACCACTGTTTGGGCGCACCGCAGAGCTTGGAAGAGAAAGAGTGCCGTTTTACTTTTTCAATGTAGAATTGGCTGGAATTAAGATCGGACGCCATGTCGCGTTTGGAGAGCCCCTGATGTGCCTAAACAGTAGAAATCCCCCACAAGTGACCCCATTTTGGAAACTAGACCCCCCATGGAACTTATTTACTGACAACAAATACAAAATTAAATTAATAAATTTTATTATAAAAACATAGACATAACACAATTAATAATATTTTTATTTCTGTTAAAAATATACATACATATATTTATATATATATACATATATATATGTGACATTTAAAATAAAATGCAACAGTATGTGGGGGGGCTACGGCACACAACCGGCTGATACAAAAGTAATTTATATATACCAAGTGGATGTAGATATGATAAATCAAACAATATAACGGCTACTTGATATAGAAAATTGTTCACAAAAAAAATATACAAAATATATATATATAAAAAATAAATAAATAATGTTTCACATATCAGTACATATTCAGTAAACAATATTTCATATATAAAAATTTTTTTTACAAATTAAGAAATACAATATGTATACATAATCCAAATATAGAAGCATCCCCCATGGAACTTATCTAGATGTGTGGTGAGAACTTTGAATGCCCAAGTGCTTCACAGAAGTATATAATGCAGAGTCGTGAAAATAAAAAATATTTTTTTTTCCACAAAAAAGATTTTTTAGCCCCCAAGATTTTATTTTCACAAGGGTAACAAGAAAAATTGGACCCCAAAACTTGTTGTCCAATTTATCCTGAGTATGCTGGTATTCCATATGTGGGGGTAAACCACTGTTTAGGCGCACGGCAGAGCTCGGAAGGAAGGAGCGCCGCTTGGAATGCAGACTTTGATAGAATGGTCTGCGAGCATTATGTTGCATTTGCAGAGCCCCTGATGTACCTAACCAGTAGAAAACCTCCACAAGTGACCCCATTTTGGAAACTAGACCCCCCAAGGAACTTATCTAGATGTGTGGTGAGAACTTTGAATGCCCAAGTGCTTCACAGAAGTTTAGAATGCAGAGTCGTGAAAATAAAAAATATTTTTTTTTCCACAAAAAAGATATTGTAGCCCCCAAGTTTTTATTTTCACAAGGGTAACAGGAGAAATTGGACTGCAATAGTTGCTGTCCAATTTATCCCGAGTACGCTGATGCGCCATATGTGGGGGTAAACCACTGTTTGGGCGCACGGCAGAGCTCGGAAGGGAAGGACTTTGATAGAATGGTCTGTGGGCATTATGTTGCGATTGTAGAGCCCCTGATGTACCTAAACAGTAGTAACCCCCCACAAGTGACCCCATTTTGGAAACTAGACCCCCCAAGGAACTTATCTAGATGTGTGGTGAGAACTTTGAATGCCCAAGTGCGTCACAGAAGTTTATAATGCAGAGTCATAAAAAATATATATATATATATTTTTCCACAAAAAAGATTTTGTAGCCCCCAAGTTTTAATTTTCACAAGGGTAACAAGAGAAATTGGACCCCCGAAGTTGTTGTCCAATTTATCCCGAGTACGCTGATGCCCCATATGTGGGGGTAACCCACTGTTTGGGCGCACGTCAGAGCTCAGAAGGGAGGGAGCACCATTTGACTTTTTGAGCGCAAAATTGGCTGTCGTGTTTGGAGACCCCCTGATGTACCTAAAAAGTGGAAACCCCCCAATTCTAGCTCCAACTCAACTCTAACACACCCCTAACCCTAATCCCAACCTGATCCATAATCCTAATCACTAACCCTAACGATAATCACAACCCTTACCCCAAAAACAACCCTAATGTCAACCCTAACCATAACCCTAATCAAAACCCTAAATCCCAAACACCCCTAATCCTAATCTCAACCCTAACCTCAAACCTAACCCTAATCCCAATACACCCCTAATCACAACCCTAACCTTAACCCTAATACCAAACCTAACCCTAATCCCAAGCGTAACCCTAATGCCAACCCTAACCCTAATACCTGTTGTGAATTCTGTGGCAGAGCTCCCTCCTGTGGTCACAAGTGGTACTACGGCTGATTCTCTCTGTGAGCTTCCGTTGGTGGAGGAGAGTGGTACTGCGGCTTCTGAGTTTCCTTCCTCAGGTGATGTGGTGAAGTTGTTAGGTGCTGCTCTATTTAACTCCACCTAGTGTTTTATCCTGGCCTCCAGTCAATGTTCTAGTATTGGACCTGTTTCCTCCTGGATCGTTCCTGTGGCCTGCTGCTCTGCATAGCTAAGTTCCGCTTTTGCTATTTGTTTGCTGTTTTTTCTGTCCAGCTTGCTTATTTTGTTTTTTCTTGCTTGCTGGAAGCTCTGGGACGCAGAGGGTGTACCTCCGTGCCGTTAGTTCGGTACGGAGGGTCTTTTTGCCCCCTTTGCGTGGTTGTATGTAGGGTTTTGTGTTGACCGCAAAGTTACCTTTCCTATCCTCGCTCTGTTCAGAAAGTCGGGCCTCACTTTGCTAAATCTATTTCATCTCTACGTTTGTCTTTTCATCTTACTCACAGTCATTATATGTGGGGGGCTGCCTTTTCCTTTGGGGTATTTCTCTGAGGCAAGGTAGGCTTATTTTCTATCTTCAGGCTAGCTAGTTTCTCAGGCTGTGCCGAGTTGCATAGGGAGCGTTAGGCGCAATCCACGGCTGCCTCTAGTGTGTGTTGGAGAGGATTAGGGATTGCGGTCAGCAGAGTTCCCATGTCTCAGAGCTCGTTCTATGTTTTTGGGTTATTGTCAGGTCACTGTATGTGCTCTGACTTCTATGTCCATTGTGGTACTGAATTACCAGATCATGACAGTACTGGAGGCCAAAAGTACTAATGATTCTCAATAGAGGGAAAAAAGAAGTTCTGAGACCATTTTTTTTTCTCTGCACTGTGTTTTGCCTTTTTTTTCCCCTACACATTTGGGTGGTTCAGGACACAGGTGTAGCGATGGACATTAAAGGTCTGTCTTCATGTGTGGATCAGCTCACGGCAAGAGTACAAAATATTCAAGACTTTGTGGTTCAGAATTCTATGTTAGAACCAAGAATTCCTATTCCTGATTTGTTTTTTGGAGATAGAACTAAATTTCTGAGTTTCAAAAATAATTGTAAACTATTTCTGGCTTTGAAACCTCGCTCCTCTGGTGACCCAGTTCAACAAGTTAGGATCATTATTTCTTTTTTACGTGGCGACCCTCAGGACTGGGCATTTTCTCTTGCGCCAGGAGATCCTGCATTATGTAATATTGATGCGTTTTTCCTGGCGCTCGGATTGCTGTACGATGAGCCTAATTCAGTGGATCAGGCAGAAAAGAATTTGCTGGCTCTTTGTCAGGGTCAGGATGAGATAGAGGTATATTGCCAGAAATTTAGAAAATGGTCAGTGCTCACTCAATGGAATGAATCTGCGCTGGCAGCTATGTTCAGAAAGGGTCTCTCTGAAGCTCTTAAGGATGTCATGGTGGGATTTCCTATGCCTGCTGGTCTGAATGAGTCTATGTCTTTGGCCATTCAGATCGGTCGACGCTTGCGTGAGCGTAAACCTGTGCACCATTTGGCGGTATTATTTGAGCATAAACCTGAGCCTATGCAGTGCGATAGGACTTTGACCAGAGTTGAACGGCAAGAACACAGACGTCTGAATGGGCTGTGTTTCTACTGTGGTGATTCCACTCATGCTATCTCTGATTGTCCTAAGCGCACTAAGCGGTTCGCTAGGTCTGCCACCATTGGTACGGTACAGTCAAAATTTCTTTTGTCCGTTACCTTGATCTGCTCTTTGTCATCTTATTCTGTCATGGCATTTGTGGATTCAGGCGCTGCCCTGAATTTGATGGACTTGGAGTATGCTAGGCGTTGTGGGTTTTTCTTGGAGCCCTTGCAGTGTCCTATTCCATTGAGAGGAATTGATGCTACGCCTTTGGCCAAGAATAAGCCTCAGTACTGGACCCAGCTGACCATGTGCATGGCTCCTGCACATCAGGAGGTTATTCGATTTCTGGTGTTGCATAATCTGCATGATGTGGTCGTGTTGGGGTTGCCATGGCTACAAGTCCATAATCCAGTATTAGATTGGAAATCCATGTCTGTGTCCAGCTGGGGTTGTCAGGGGGTACATGGTGATGTCCCATTTCTGTCTATTTCGTCATCCACCCCTTCTGAGGTTCCAGAGTTCTTGTCTGATTACCGGGATGTATTTGATGAGCCCAAGTCCGATACCCTACCTCCGCATAGGGATTGTGATTGTGCTATCGATTTGATTCCTGGTAGTAAATTCCCAAAGGGTCGACTGTTTAATTTATCTGTGCCTGAGCATGCCACTATGCGGAGTTACGTGAAGGAGTCCTTGGAGAAGGGGCATATTCGCCCGTCATCGTCGCCATTAGGAGCAGGGTTCTTTTTTGTGGCCAAGAAGGATGGTTCGCTGAGACCTTGTATAGATTACCGCCTTCTAAATAAGATCACAGTTAAATTTCAGTACCCCTTGCCGTTGTTATCTGATTTGTTTGCTCGGATTAAGGGGGCTAGTTGGTTCACCAAGATAGATCTTCGTGGTGCGTATAATCTTGTGCGTATTAAGCGAGGCGATGAATGGAAAACTGCATTTAATATGCCCGAGGGCCATTTTGAGTGTCTAGTAATGCCATTCGGACTTGCCAATGCTCCATCAGTGTTTCAGTCCTTTATGCATGACATCTTCCGAGAGTACCTGGATAAATTCCTGATTGTGTACTTGGATGACATTTTGATCTTCTCGGATGATTGGGAGTCTCATGTGAAGCAGGTCAGAACGGTGTTTCAGGTCCTGCGTGCTAATTCTTTGTTTGTGAAGGGATCAAAGTGTCTCTTTGTTGTTCAGAAGGTTTCATTTTTGGGGTTCATCTTTTCCCCTTCTACTATCGAGATGGACCCTGTTAAGGTCCAAGCCATCCATGATTGGACTCAGCCGACATCTCTGAAAAGTCTGCAAAAGTTCCTGGGCTTTGCTAATTTTTATCGTTGCTTCATCTGCAATTTTTCTAGTATTGCTAAACCATTGCCTGATTTGACCAAGAAGGGTGCTGATGTGGTCAATTGGTCTTCTGCTGCTGTGGAAGCTTTTCAAGAGTTGAAGCGTCGTTTCTCTTCTGCCCCTGTGTTGTGTCAACCAGATGTTTCGCTTCCATTCCAGGTCGAGGTTGATGCTTCTGAGATTGGAGCAGGGGCTGTTTTGTCGCAGAGAAGTTCTGATTGCTCGGTGATGAAACCATGCGCCTTCTTTTCCAGGAAGTTTTCGCCTGCTGAGCGAAATTATGATGTTGGCAATCGAGAGTTGCTGGCCATGAAGTGGGCATTCGAGGAGTGAGGAGTGGCGTCATTGGCTTGAAGGTGCTAAGCATCGCGTGGTGGTCTTGACTGATCATAAGAACTTGACTTATCTCGAGTCTGCCAAGTGGTTGAATCCTAGACAGGCTCGTTGGTCGCTGTTTTTTGCCCGTTTTGATTTTGTAATTTCGTACCTTCCGGGCTCTAAAAATGTGAAGGCGGATGCTCTGTCTAGGAGTTTTGTGCCCGACTCTCCGGGTGTATCTGAGCCGGCGGGTATTCTCAAAGAGGGAGTAATTGTGTCTGCCATCTCCCCTGATTTGCGGCGGGTGCTGCAAAAATTTCAGGCTAATAAACCTGATCGTTGCCCAGCGGAGAGACTGTTTGTCCCTGATAGGTGGACGAATAAAGTTATCTCTGAGGTTCATTGTTCTGTGTTGGCTGGTCATCCTGGAATCTTTGGTACCAGAGAGTTAGTGGCTAGATCCTTTTGGTGGCCATCTCTGTCGCGGGATGTGCGTTCTTTTGTGCAGTCCTGTGGGATTTGTGCTCGGGCTAAGCCCTGCTGTTCTCGTGCTAGTGGGTTGCTTTTGCCCTTGCCGGTCCCGAAGAGGCCTTGGACACATATCTCTATGGATTTTATTTCAGATCTTCCCGTCTCTCAAAAAATGTCAGTCATTTGGGTGGTTTGTGATCGCTTCTCTAAGATGGTCCATTTGGTACCCTTGTCTAAATTACCTTCCTCCTCTGATTTGGTGCCATTGTTCTTCAAGCATGTGGTTCGTTTACATGGCATTCCAGAGAATATCGTTTCTGACAGAGGTTCCGAGTTTGTTTCGAGGTTTTGGCGAGCCTTTTGTGCTGGGATGGGCATTGACTTGTCTTTTTCCTCGGCTTTCCATCCTCAGACTAATGGCCAGACCGAACAAACCAATCAGACCTTGGAAACATATCTGAGATGCTTTGTTTCTGCTGATCAGGATGACTGGGTGTCCTTTTTGCCTTTGGCTGAGTTCGCCCTTAATAATCGGGCCAGCTCGGCTACCTTGGTTTCACCGTTTTTCTGCAACTCTGGGTTCCATCCTCGTTTCTCTTCAGGGCAGGTTGAGTCTTCGGACTGTCCTGGTGTGGATACTGTGGTGGACAGGTTGCAGCAGATTTGGACTCATGTAGTGGACAATTTGACCTTGTCCCAGGAGAAGGCTCAATGTTTCGCTAATCGCAGACGCTGTGTGGGTTCCCGACTTCGTGTTGGGGATTTGGTTTGGTTATCTTCTCGTCATATTCCTATGAAGGTTTCCTCTCCTAAGTTTAAACCTCGTTTCATTGGTCCGTATAGGATTTCTGAGGTTCTTAATCCTGTGTCTTTTCGTCTGACCCTTCCAGATTCTTTTTCCATTCATAACGTATTCCATAGGTCATTGTTGCGGAGATACGTGGCACCTATGGTTCCATCTGTTGATCCTCCTGCCCCGGTTTTGGTGGAGGGGGAGTTGGAGTATATTGTGGAGAAGATTTTGGATTCTCGTGTTTCAAGACGGAAACTCCAGTATCTGGTTAAGTGGAAGGGTTATGCTCAGGAAGATAATTCCTGAGTCTTTGCCTCTGATGTCCATGCTCCCGATCTTGTTCGTGCCTTTCATATGGCTCATCCTGCTCGCCCTAGGGGCTCTGGTGAGGGTTCGGTGACCCCTCCTCAAGGGGGGGGGTACTGTTGTGAATTCTGTGGCAGAGCTCCCTCCTGTGGTCACAAGTGGTACTTCGGCTGATTCTCTCTGTGAGCTTCCGTTGGTGGAGGAGAGTGGTACTGCGGCTTCTGAGTTTCCTTCCTCAGGTGATGTGGTGAAGTCGTTAGGTGCTGCTCTATTTAACTCCACCTAGTGCTTTTATCCTGGCCTCCAGTCAATGTTCTAGTATTTGACCTGTTTCCTCCTGGATCGTTCCTGTGGCCTGCTGCTCTGCATAGCTAAGTTCCGCTTTTGCTATTTGTTTGCTGTTTTTTCTGTCCAGCTCGCTTATTTTGTTTTTTTCTTGCTTGCTGGAAGCTCTGGGACGCAGAGGGTGTACCTCCGTGCCGTTAGTTCGGTACGGAGGGTATTTTTGCCCCCTTTGCGTGGTTGTTTGTAGGGTTTTGTGTTGACCGCAAAGTTACCTTTCCTATCCTCGCTCTGTTCAGAAAGTCGGGCCTCACTTTGCTAAATCTATTTCATCTCTACGTTTGTCTTTTCATCTTACTCACAGTCATTATATGTGGGGGGCTGCCTTTTCCTTTGGGGTATTTCTCTGAGGCAAGGTAGGCTTATTTTCTATCTTCAGGCTAGCTAGTTTCTCAAACTGTGCCGAGTTGCATAGGGAGCGTTAGGCGCAATCCACGGCTGCCTCTAGTGTGTGTTGGAGAGGATTAGGGATTGCGGTCAGCAGAGTTCCCACGTCTCAGAGCTCGTTCTATGTTTTTGGGTTATTGTCAGGTCACTGTATGTGCTCTGACTTCTATGTCCATTGTGGTACTGAATTACCAGATCATGACAAATACCAACCCTAATCCAAACCCTAACCCTAATCCCAAATCTAACCCTAACTTTAGCCCCAACCCTAGCCCTAACTTTAGCCCCAACCCTAACCCTAGCCCTAAGGCTACTTTCACACTTGCGTCGTTTGGCATCCGTCGCAATCCGTAGTTTTGGACAAGAAACGGATCCTGCAAATGTGCCCGCAGGATGCGTTTTTTGCCCATAGACTTGTATTGCCGACAGATCGTGACGGATGGCCACACGTCGCGTCCGTCGTGCACTGGATCAGTTGTGTTTTGGCGGACCGTCGGCATAAAAAAAGTCCAATGAAACTTTTTTTGTACGTCGCATCTGCCATTTCTGACCGCACATGCGTTGCCGTAACTCCGCCCCCTCCTCCCCAGGACATAGATTGGGCAGCGGCTGCGTTGAAAAACTACATCCGCTGCCCACGTTGTGCGCAATATTCACAACGTGCGTCGGTATGTCGGGCCGACGCATTGCGACGGCCCCGTACCGACGTAAGTGTGAAAGAAGCCTAACCCTAAATTTAGCCCCAACCCTAACCCTAAATTTAGCCCTAGCCCTAACCCTACCCCTAGCCCTAGCCCTAACCCTAATTTAAGTTAATTACCGGCGATCGCAAATGCGGGGTCGGTTAAACCCCCCCCGAATCATGTTCTCTGGGGTCTCGGCTACCCCCGGCAGCCGAGACCCCGGAGAAAATCCGACTCTGGGGGGCGCTATTCACTTTTTCCACAGCGCCGTTAATTAACGGCACTGTGGTTTAAGTACCCTTAGCGGCCGCCGTTAAAAGGCGTATCGGCGGTCGCTAAGGGGTTAAGTTCAGGGCAGCGCCTGAATCCACAAATGCCATGACAGAAAAGGACGACAATGAGCAAATCAGGGTCACAGATAAGAGAAATTTAGGCTGTATAGTACTGAGGTAACAGACCTAGCGACTCTCTTAGTACGCTTAGGGCAATCAGAGATAACATGAGCAGAATCACCACAGTAAAAACACAGCCTATTCTGACGTCTGAATTCCTGCCGTTCTGTTCTAGTCAAAATCCTATCACATTGCATAGGTTCAGGACTCTGCTCAGAGGATACTGCCATATGGTGCACAGCTTTGCGCTCGCGCAGACGCTGATCAATCTGAATGGCTAGAGACATAGATTCGCTCAAACCAGCAGGCGTAGGAAAGCCCACCATAACATCTTTAAGGGCTTCAGAAAGACCTTTTCTGAAAATAGCAGCCAGAGCCTCTTCATTCTATTTAGTGAGCACAGACCATTTTCTAAATTTCTGGCAGTATAACTCTGCCGCTTCCTGACCTTGACACAAGGCCAACAGGGTTTTTTCTGCATGATCCACAGAATTAGGTTCGTCATACAATAATCCGAGCACTTGAAAAAATGCATCTACATTCAATAATGCCGGATCCCCTGTTTCAAGAGACAAAGCCCAGTCTTGAGGGTCACCACGCAGCAAGGATATGATGATTTTTACTTGCTGAATGGGATCACCAGAAGAACGGGGTTTCAAAGCAAAAAACAATTTGCAGTTATTTTTAAAGTTCAAAAACTTGGATCTGTCCCCAAAAAACAAATCAGGAGTAGGAATCCTAGGCTCTAAAGCCGGAGTCTGGACAACATAGTCCTGGATACTCTGTACTCTTGCAGCAAGTTGATCCACACGAGAAAACAAACCCTGAACATCCATGCCAAAGCATATATCCTGAACCACCCAGATATCAAGAGGAAAAAAGACAAACCAGAGCACAGAAAAAAAAATGTTTCAGAACTTTCTTTTCCTTCTTTTGAGATACATTTAATTCATTTTTGGCCACTTGTACTGTTATGATACGGTGGTCCAGGAGCAACATGGAACGAGCTCTGAAGGAAGTGGTAACTGTACTGACCGCAGTCCCTAAGCTCAACACAACACTAGAAGTAGCCGTGGGACGCTCCTTACTCTCCTTAGGCACCTCGACACAGCCTAAGAGCTAACTATCCCTAAAGATAGAAGCAGGAAAGCTATCTTGCCTCAGAGAAAATCCCCAAAGGATAGATTAGCCCCCCACAAATAATGACTGTGAGTGGAGAGGGAAAAGACATACACAGAATGAAACCAGGATGAGCACAGGAGGCCAATCTAGCTAACTAGATCTGACAGGATGGAATACTGTGCGGTCAGTATAAAACACTACAAAAAATCCACGCAGAGTTTACAAAAAATCTCCACACCTGACTAAAGGTGTGGAGGGTAAATCTGCTTCCCAGAGCTTCCAGCAAGACAGAATTAATTCATACTGATAAGCTGGACAAACATAGAAAGCACAGAACGGATAAGTCCACAATCTATGGACAGAAAAGAGCAAGCAAAAACTTAGCTTTGCTGAACTGGTCAGGATAACAGCCAAATCCAAAGAGATGTGAATCCAACCAGGAACCATTTACAAGTGGCACTGGCTGAAGGAAAGAGCCAGGCCTAAATAGCCGAGTAGAAGAGACGATCAGTGGAGGCAGCTGCTGACAGCTAACTCCAAGGAGCAGCCATACCACTTGAAACCACAAGAGGGAGCCCAAGAGCAGAACTCACAAAAGTGTAACTTACAACCACCGGAGGGAGCCCAAGAGCGGAATTCACAACAATTTCACACCATAAGACAAATGCATTGTATGCGGACACATCAAGAATATTATAAAAAAAATCATTGGCCACAGATTGGTTTTTCGTTTGCATGTATAAGTAGTTATCAGTAGTGTTGAGCATTCCAATACTGCAAGTATCGGGTATCGGCCGATATTTGCAATATCAGAATTCCAATACCGAGTCTTGATACTTTCAGTATATTGGATACCGGAATCGGAAGTTCCCATAATTCAAACAGCCACAATTCAGCCAGCGAGGAATGATTAGAAGTGTGGGCACATCCTGTTCTGCATGGTAGGCATGTAACTACTGGCATGGCTGTGATTGGCTGCTGAAATGATGTCATGATGCACTATAAAAGTTGCTGCTGCCATTTTGGGTTCACTCTGCTGTGAATTCAGTTAGGGACAGGATGCTGTGATCTGACTGAGGGCAAGTTTAGAGATAGCTATTTGCTTCATTGTGCTTTACCCAGGCTAATTTAGCAACCGCTGTGTGAGAACCTTGCTTTTGCATTGCAGCGCTGTTCACAGGTGTCTGCAAGGTGTCTGTGTGAGAGCAGCTCACTCTGTAGTCTGGTCTGCAGCCACCGCTGGTTGTAGTCAGCTCAGGGTGCATCACTGCCTCATACCATTCCATTGTCCGTTTTTCAATTAGTGCAGCCTGCTGCACATTTGTTCAAATTTATCCTATTAGTGGCTCCCCATCCGTAGACAGCTAGATTGTGGGAAAACACTATAGGATTGCATAGAGGAGCTTTTTTTGGCATTGCAGCGCCGTTCACGGTGGTCTGCATGGTCTCTGTGTGAGTGCAGCTCACTCTGTAGTCTGTTCTACCGCCACAACCGGTTGTAGTCAGCTCAGGGTGCGTCACTGCCTCATTCCGTTCCATTGTCCGTTGTTTCTCAATTAGTGCAGCCTGCTGCACACTTGTTCAAATTTATCCTATTAGTGGCTTTCCATCCGTATCCTGCTAGATTGTGGAAAAACATTATATAGGAGTACATAGAGGAGCTTTTTTTGGCCTTGCAGTGCCGTTCACGGCTGTCTGCATGGTCTGTGTGTGAGTGCAGCTCACTCTGTAGTCTGTTCTGCAAAAAAAATTATAATTCCTGCTATTCCATTTGATTGGGCTAAACCTCTATGGCCTTAATGTCTTCTCCACCTCCCCCAATACATCCTATATTATTCTTAGTTGTTTTCCTTCATGTAGAATTAACCTACAAGGAAAGAAAGGGTTTATTTTAATTCCGATATTTTGGTCTCATTGACTTGCATTGGTATCGGGTATCGGTATCGGCGATATCCAATATTTTTGGGATATCGGTCGATCCAATCCGATACCGATACTTCTGCATATCGGAAGGTATCGCTCAACACTAGTTATCAGTTGATCAAGTGTATCAACGGCCCATTTTTTGGCATTGTAATGTAATATCATGTCCGGCTTTCTGTCTTATCGATTTCTTATTGCATTGTCATGGTGCATCGTGCTCATCAGAATGATCTGTGTATTTTTGGGGGGAATGTAAGAAACCACTATTTTATCTCCAGTAAAATAAAACATAGAACTCTTTTCAGGTTAGCTTTACACAGTAATAGAACCAGGTAACACAAGGAAAATTAAAAAAAAAACGCTTTTCTTTTACAATATGCAATCTTAAAAAGTGAATTGATTTATTTTTAGAGGAACAGCAGGGTAAATAAGATGCAGCAAAAATTTTTTGCACAGAAATGTACTGAAAGCCAATGTGTATGGCTTGTACTGAAAGCATATGTAAAACTGCACGCACCTACAGCAACAGTAGTAGTAGATGCAATAAATAGTCCCCCAAAAAATACAACTCCTTTATTTTACTGAAAATATGGTAGGAGATCAGTATAAAAGGATATCGGTCATTTTTTGACCGAACAGTTCAAGTGCAATAGTCAGCGTGTAGCAAAAAATAAGTAAAAAAAAAAACACTTCTAGTAAGAACTCCTCTAATGAGGAAAATAGAATAAACCTTAAGTTTCAGATTTGCATAATAAAAAATCTGTAGAATACCAAATTTCAATTCTGGTAATTTTTGATCGAACAGCAGGATTAAACACTCAGGAATTAAATGATCCAGACTCCCCTCAAGTATTCACTGTTAACAAAATGTCGCATGTGAGCAATGAATTAGGGATAACTCACACAAGGTTTTCTAGGCCCAATAAGGAAACAATTATTTTATTGTATAACAGAAAATGCTATATGATGAAACACAAATATAAAACCAAGACAACTATCAATGTACTTTCATAATCTATAATATAACGGTGGGAGCGTCACTCTGTCCGAAGCCTTTATAGACTGCGCAAGCGCGACGCACCGCACCTGCGCAGTCTGGACCAGAGTGACACAGCCGAACTTAATTATCCCCCCCATAATATACCGGCCATGGGGGCTCCACCCCCCTCCCACCCCCTGTGCGCCCCTCCCGTATGCCCCCCTCCTCGCTGTGATTAAAATACTCACCTAGCTTCCAGATCCCTCGCCACAGCGTCCTCTTCTGGCCGCAGCCTCTCCTGTATGCGGTCACGTGGGGCCGCCGATTACAGTACTGAATATGCGGCTCCGCCCCTTTGGGAGGCGGAGCCGCATATTCATGCTTTTAATGGGCGGCCCCACATGACCGCAGACAGGAGAGGCTGCGGCCAGAAGAGGACGCTGCGGCGAGGGATCCGGAAGCTAGGTGAGTATTTTAATCACAGCAGGGGGGCGCACAGGTGGGGGTGGAGGGGGGGACCTGGATCTGCATTTTAAACACTAATATTCATATGTTCCCTGCAGCAAACGCTGCTACAGGGAACATATGAATCGCGGCTTCAGCACCAGTGGGGGGGACAGCGCTTAATGTAGCGCTGTCTCCTGCACGGCACATGGACTGCACACGGAAAATGTCCGTGTGCGGTACGTGTTTTACACGTCCAGCACAGTCGCCCCCAGCACAGCCACAGCCATGCACAGCCGCCCCAGCACAGCCACGCACAGCCACCCCAGCACAGCCACAGCCACGCACAGCCGCCCCAGCACAGCCACGCACAGCCGCCCCCAGCACAGCCGCCCCCAGCACAGCCACGCACAGCCACAGCCACGCACAGCCGCCCCAGCACAGCCACGCACAGCTGCCCCAGCACAGCCACGCACAGCCACCACAGCACAGCCACAGCCACGCACAGCCGCCCCAGCACAGCCACGCACAGCCACCCCAGCACAGCCACAGCCACGCACAGCTGCCCCAGCACAGCCACGCATAGCCACCCCAGCACAGCCACGCACAGCCACCCCAGCACAGCCACAGCCACGCACAGCCACAGCCATGCACAGCCGCCCCAGCACAGCCATGCACAGCCACACACAGCCACCCCCAGCACAGCCACGCACAGCCGCCCCCAGCACAGCCACGCACAGCCACCCCAGCAAAGCCACAGCCACGCACAGCCGCCCCCAGCACAGCCGCCCCCAGCACAGCCACCCCCAGCACAGCCACGCACAGCCACCCCAGCACAGCCACGCACAGCCACCCCAGCACAGCCACGCACAGCCGCCCCCAGCACAGCCACAGCCACGCACAGCCACCCCCAGCACAGCCGCCCCCAGCACAGCCACAACCACGCACAGCCGCCCCAGCACAGCCACGCACAGCCACCCCCAGCACAGCCGCCCCCAGCACAGCCACAACCACGCACAGCCGCCCCAGCACAGCCACGCACAGCCACCCCAGCACAGCCACGCACAGCCGCCCCCAGCACAGCTGCCCCCAGCACAGCCACAGCCATGCACAGCCGCCCCAGCACAGCCACGCACAGCCACCCCAGCACAGCCACGCACAGCCGCCCCCAGCACAACGACAGCCACGCACAGCCGCCCCCAGCACAGCCACAGCCACGCACAGCCGCCCCCAGCACAGCCACAGCCACGCATAGCCGCCCCCAGCACAGCCGCCCCAGCACAGCCATGCACAGATGCCCCCAGCACAGCCGCCTCCAGCACAGCCACAGCCACACACAGCTGCCCCAGCACAGCCACAGCCGCCCCCAGCACAGCCACAGCCATGCACAGCCGCCCCCAGCACAGCCACACACAGCCACAGCCACGCAGAGCCGCCTCAGCACAGCCACAGCCACGCACAGCCGCCCCCAGCACAGCCACGTACAGCCGCCCCCAGCACAGCCGCAGCCACGCACAGCCGCCTGTTGTGAATTCTGTGGCAGAGCTCCCTCCTGTGGTCACAAGTGGTACTTCGGCTGGTTCTCTCTGTGAGCTTCCGTTGGTGGAGGAAAGTGGTACTGCGGCTTTTGAGTTTCCTTCCTCAGGTGATGTGGTGAAGTCGATAGGTGCTGCTCTATTTAACTCCACCTAGTGCTTTGATCCTGGCCTCCAGTCAATGTTCTAGTATTGGACCTGTTTCCTCCTGGATCATTCCTGTGGCCTGCTGCTCTGCATAGCTAAGTTACTCTTTGCTTTTTGTTTGCTGTTTTTTCCTGTCCAGCTTGTCAATTTGTTTTTTACTGCTTGCTGGAAGCTCTGGGACGCAGAGGGTGTACCTCCGTGCCGTTAGTTCGGTACGGAGGGTCTTTTTGCCCCCTTTGCGTGGTTTTTGTAGGGTTTTGTGTTGACCGCAAAGTTACCTTTCCTATCCTCGCTCTGTTCAGAAAGTTGGGCCTCACTTTGCTAAATCTATTTTATCTCTACATTTGTCTTTTCATCTTAACTCACAGTCATTATATGTGGGGGCTGCCTTTTCCTTTGGGGTATTTCTCTGAGGCAAGGTAGGCTTATTTTCTATCTTCAGGCTAGCTAGTTTCTCAGACCGTGCCGAGTTGCATAGGGAGCGTTAGGCGCAATCCACGGCTGCCTTTAGTGTGGTTGGAGAGGATTAGGGATTGCGGTCAACAGAGTTCCCACGTCTCAGAGCTCGTTCTTGTTTTTTGGGTTATTGCCAGGTCACTGCATGTGCGCTGACCTCTATGTCCATTGTGGTACTGAATTACCTTTCATAATAGTACTGGAGGCCGAAAGTACTAATGATTCTCAATAGAGGGAAAAAAGAAGTTCTGAGACCATTTTTTTTTCTTTGCACTGTGTTTTGCCTTTTTTTCCCCTAGACATTTGGGTGGTTCAGTACACAGGTGTAGCAATGGACATTAAATGTCTGTCTTCATGTGTGGATCAGCTCACGGCAAGAGTACAAAGTATTCAAGACTTTGGGGTTCAGAATTCTATGTTAGAACCGAGAATTCCTATTCCTGATTTGTTTTTTGGAGATAGAACTAAATTTCTTAGTTTCAAAAATAATTGTAAACTATTTCTGGCTTTGAAACCTCGCTCCTCTGGTGACCCAGTTCAACAAGTTAGGATCGTTATTTCTTTTTTGCGTGGCGACCCTCAGGACTGGGCATTTTCTCTTGCGTCAGGAGATCCTGCATTAAGTAATATCGATGCATTTTTCCTGGCGCTCGGATTGCTGTACGATGAGCCTAATTCTGTGGATCAGGCAGAGAAGAATTTGCTGGCTCTGTGTCAGGGTCAGGATGAAATAGAGGTATATTGTCAGAAATTTAGAAAGTGGTCCGTACTCACTCAGTGGAATGAAGGTGCGCTCGCAGCTATTTTCAGAAAAGGTCTCTCTGAAGCCCTTAAGGATGTCATGGTGGGATTTCCTATGCCTGCTGGTCTGAATGAGTCTATGTCTTTGGCCATTCAGATCGGTCGACGCTTGCGCGAGCGTAAATCTGTGCACCATTTGGCGGTATTACCTGAGCTTAAACCTGAGCCTATGCAGTGCGATAGGACTTTGACCAGAGTTGAACGGTATAAATAGCAAAAAGGGAAACCTAAAATATAACATTTAATAAATACTAATTAAAAAACTATACGACACAACAATACATATAATGACAAACTCATGTATTGACCAACAGGTCAATCAGACAGAGAACTGATAAACAGTCCAAAGAGAAAAAAAATCAGTAGTAAATTTGGAACCCTACACAACCTTCAGGGCTTATTATCGTAATATGCACCCAGTCAAGTAAAGCAGAGGAAACCAACATAGCAAGTATATACTACTGTGAAAAAAATATAACTTGAGGTTCTATATAAGGTGAACGGGGAAAATACCACTATCTATCACCAATAAGAAACCTTCAAATGCATGGGGATACACATAAAGCTATTGGAACAATCTCACCCAGATGTGAGGTTTGTTGAGAGGCTCCCTGGAGATTTTTTGTCTCGGTTGAGCACTCCATCAAATCCTGACCACGTACTGACCGCCGTGTCCCCTGAGGATTCTTCCCTGAGATGAAACGCGTAGGGAGGTGGTCTTTTACGCAGGAAGTGGTCCGGGAGTCCAACGGATCCTAGATGGTCGGAACCTGATCCATAGGACTCTGATTTTGACATGGGGAGCACATTTCAATATGCTGCAGCATCACATCTGGGTGAGATTGTTCCAATAGCATTATGTGTATCCCCATGCATTTGAAGGTTTCTTATTGGTGATAGATAGTGGTATTTTCCCCGTTCACCTTATATAGAACCTCAAGTTATATTTTTTTCACAGTACTATATACTTGCTATGTTGGTTTCCTCTGCTTTACTTGACTGGGTGCATATTACGATAATAAGCCCTGAAGGTTGTGTAGGGTTCCAAATTTACTACTGATTTTTTTTCTCTTTGGAGTGTTTATCAGTTCTCTGTCTGATTGACCTGTTGGTCAATACATGAGTTTGTCATTATATGTATTGTTGTGTCGTATAGTTTTTTAATTAGTATTTATTAAATGTTATATTTTAGGTTTCCCTTTTTGCTATTTATACATAATTCTTTGGGCACCCATTTTTTTCAGTGAGTGGTTCATTACCCTCTTTTTGCTATATTGTTCAGAGTTGAACGGCAAGAACACAGACGTCTGAATGGGCTATGTTTCTACTGTGGTGATTCCATTCATGCTATCTCTGATTGTCCTAAGCGCACTAAGCGGTTCGCTAGGTCTGCCACCATTGGTACGGTACAGTCAAAATTTCTTCTGTCTGTTACCTTGATCTGCTCTTTGTCATCATATACTGTCATGGCATTTGTGGACTCAGGCGCTGCTCTGAATTTGATGGACTTGGAGTATGCTAGGCGTTGTGGGTTTTTCTTGGAGCCCTTGCAGTTTCCTATTCCATTGAGAGGAATTGATGCTACGCCTTTGGCCAAGAATAAGCCTCAGTACTGGACCCAGCTGACCATGTGCATGGCTCCTGCACATCAGGAGGTTATTCGCTTTCTGGTGTTGCATAATCTGCATGATGTGGTCGTGTTGGGGTTGCCATGGCTACAAGTCCATAATCCAGTATTGGATTGGAAATCCATGTCTGTGTCCAGCTGGGGTTGTCAGGGGGTACATGGTGATGTCCCATTTCTGACTATTTCGTCATCCACCCCTTCTGAGGTTCCTGAGTTCTTGTCTGATTACCGGGATTTATTTGATGAGCCCAAGTCCGATACCCTACCTCCGCATAGGGATTGTGATTGTGCTATCGATTTGATTCCTGGTAGTAAATTCCCAAAAGGTCGACTGTTTAATTTATCTGTGCCTGAGCACGCCGCTATGCGGAGTTATGTGAAGGAGACTTTAGAGAAGGGGCATATTCGCCCGTCATCGTCGCCATTAGGAGCAGGGTTCTTTTTTGTAGCCAAGAAGGATGGTTCACTGAGACCTTGTATAGATTATCGCCTTCTAAATAAGATCACCGTTAAATTTCAGTGCCCCTTGCCATTGTTATCTGATTTGTTTGCTCGGAGTAAGGGGGCTAGTTGGTTCACCAAGATAGATCTTCGTGGTGCGTATAATCTTGTGCGTATTAAGCGAGGCGATGAGTGGAAAACTGCATTTAATACGCCCGAGGGCCATTTTGAGTATCTAGTAATGCCGTTCGGACTTGCCAATGCTCCATCAGTGTTTCAGTCCTTTATGCATGACATCTTCCGAGAGTACCTTGTTAAATTCCTGATTGTGTACTTAGATGACATTTTGATCTTCTCGGATGATTGGGAGTCTCATGTGAAGCAGGTCAGAACGGTGTTTCAGGTCCTGCGTGCTAATTCTTTGTTTGTGAAGGGATCAAAGTGTCTCTTTGGTGTTCAGAAGGTTTCATTTTTGGGGTTCATCTTTTCCCCTTCTAATATCGAGATGGACCCTGTTAAGGTCCAAGCCATCCTTAATTGGACTCAGCCGACATCTCTGAAAAGTCTGCAAAAGTTCCTGGGCTTTGCTAATTTTTATCGTCGCTTCATCTGCAATTTTTCTAGTATTGCTAAACCATTGACCGATTTGACCAAGAAAGGTGCTGATGTGGTCAATTGGTCTTCTGCTGCGGTGGAAGCTTTTCAAGAGTTGAAGCGTCGTTTTTCTTCTGCCCCTGTGTTGTGTCAACCAGATGTTTCGCTTCCGTTCCAGGTCGAGGTTGATGCTTCTGAGATTGGAGCAGGGGCTGTTTTGTCGCAGAGAAGTTCTGATTGCTCGGTGATGAAACCATGCGCCTTCTTTTCCAGGAAGTTTTCGCCTGCTGAGCGAAATTATGATGTGGGCAATCGAGAGTTGCTGGCCATGAAGTGGGCATTCGAGGAGTGGCGTCATTGGCTTGAAGGAGCTAAGCATCGCGTGGTGGTCTTGACTGATCATAAGAACTTCACTTATCTCGAGTCCGCCAAGCGGTTGAATCCTAGACAAGCTCGTTGGTCGTTGTTTTTTGCCCGTTTTGACTTTGTGATTTCATACCTTCCGGGCTCTAAAAATGTGAAGGCGGATGCTCTGTCTAGGAGTTTTGTGCCCGACTCTCCGGGTGTATCTGAGCCGGCGGGTATCCTCAAAGAGGGAGTAATTGTGTCTGCCATCTCCCCTGATTTGCGGCGGGTGCTGCAAAAATTTCAGGCTAATAAACCTGATCGTTGCCCAGCGGAGAAACTGTTTGTCCCTGATAGGTGGACGAATAAAGTTATCTCTGAGGTTCATTGTTCGGTGTTGGCTGGTCATCCTGGAATCTTTGGTACCAGAGAGTTAGTGGCTAGATCCTTTTGGTGGCCATCTCTGTCGCGGGATGTGCGTACTTTTGTGCAGTCCTGTTGGATTTGTGCTCGGGCTAAGCCCTGCTGTTCTCGTGCCAGTGGGTTGCTTTTGCCCTTGCCGGTCCCGAAGAGGCCTTGGACACATATCTCTATGGATTTTATTTCAGATCTTTCCGTCTCTCAAAAGATGTCTGTCATTTGGGTGGTCTGTGATCGCTTCTCTAAGATGGTCCATTTGGTACCCTTGTCTGAATTGCCTTCCTCCTCTGATTTGGTGCCATTGTTTTTCCAGCATGTGGTTCGTTTACATGGCATTCCAGAGAATATCGTTTCTGACAGAGGTTCCCAGTTTGTTTCGAGGTTTTGGCGAGCCTTTTGTGGTAGGATGGGCATTGACTTGTCTTTTTCCTCGGCTTTCCATCCTCAGACTAATGGCCAGACCGAACGAACCAATCAGACCTTGGAAACATATCTGAGATGCTTTGTTTCTGCTGATCAGGATGACTGGGTGTCCTTTTTGCCTTTGGCTGAGTTCGCCCTTAATAATCGGGCCAGCTCGGCTACCTTGGTTTCACCGTTTTTCTGCAACTCTGGGTTCCATCCTCGTTTCTCTTCAGGGCAGGTTGAGTCTTCGGACTGTCCTGGTGTGGATACTGTGGTGGACAGGTTGCAGCAGATTTGGACTCATGTGGTGGACAATTTGACTTTGTCCCAGGAGAAGGCTCAACGTTTCGCTAATCGCAGACGCTGTGTGGGTCCCCGACTTCGGGTTGGGGACTTGGTTTGGTTATCTTCTCGTCATATTCCTATGAAGGTTTCCTCTCCTAAGTTTAAACCTCGTTTTATTGGTCCGTATAGGATTTCTGAGGTTCTTAATCCTGTGTCTTTTCGTCTGACCCTTCCAGATTCTTTTTCCATACATAACGTATTCTATAGGTCATTGTTGCGGAGATACGTGGCACCTATGGTTCCATCTGTTGATCCTCCTGCCCCAGTTTTGGTGGAGGGGGAGTTGGAGTGTATTGTGGAGAAGATTTTGGATTCTCGTGTTTCAAGGCGGAAACTCCAGTATCTGGTTAAGTGGAAGGGTTATGCTCAGGAAGATAATTCCTGGGTCTTTGCCTCTGATGTCCATGCTCCCGATCTTGTTCGTGCCTTTCATATGGCTCATCCTGGTCGTCCTGGGAGCTCCGGTGAGGGTTCGGTGACCCCTCCTCAAGGGGGGGGTACTGTTGTGAATTCTGTGGCAGAGTTCCCTCCTGTGGTCACAAGTGGTACTTCGGCTGGTTCTCTCTGTGAGCTTCCGTTGGTGGAGGAAAGTGGTACTGCGGCTTCTGAGTTTCCTTCCTCAGGTGATGTGGTGAAGTCGTTAGGTGCTGCTCTATTTAACTCCACCTGGTGCTTTGATTCTGGCCTCCAGTCAATGTTCTAGTATTGGACCTGTTTCCTCCTGGATCATTCCTGTGGCCTGCTGCTCTGCATAGCTAAGTTACTCTTTGCTTTTTGTTTGCTGTTTTTTCCTGTCCAGCTTGTCAATTTGTTTTTTACTGCTTGCTGGAAGCTCTGGGACGTAGAGGGTGTACCTCCGTGCCGTTAGTTCGGTACGGAGGGTCTTTTTGCCCCCTTTGCGTGGTTTTTGTAGGGTTTTGTGTTGACCACAAAGTTACCTTTCCTATCCTCGCTCTGTTCAGAAAGTTGGGCCTCACTTTGCTAAATCTATTTCATCTCTACGTTTGTCTTTTCATCTTAACTCACAGTCATTATATGTGGGGCTGCCTTTTCCTTTGGGGTATTTCTCTGAGGCAAGGTAGGCTTATTTTCTATCTTCAGGCTAGCTAGTTTCTCAGGCCGTGCCGAGTTGCATAGGGAGCGTTAGGCGCAATCCACGGCTGCCTTTAGTGTGGTTGGAGAGGATTAGGGATTGCGGTCAACAGAGTTCCCACGTCTCAGAGCTCGTTCTTGTTTTTTGGGTTATTGCCAGGTCACTGCATGTGCGCTGACCTCTATGTCCATTGTGGTACTGAATTACCTTTCATAACAGCCGCCCCAGCACAGCCTCGCACAGCTGCCCCCAGCACAGCCACGCACAGCCGCCCCCAGCACAGCCACGCACAGCCGCCCCCAGCACAGCCACGCACAGCCGCCCCCAGCATAGCCACAGCCACGCACAGCCGCCCCCAGCACAGCCACAGCTGCCCCCAGCACAGCCACACACAGCCGCCCCCAGCACAGCCAGAGCCACGCACAGCCGCCCCCAGCACAGCCACGCACAGCCGCCCCAGCACAGCCACGCACAGCTGCCCCCAGCACAGCCACGCACAGCCGCCCCCAGCACAACCATGCACAGCCGCCCCCAGCACAGCCACAGCCACGCACAGCCGCCCCCAGCACAGCCACGCACAGCCGCCCCCAGCACAGCCGCCCCCAGCACAGCCGCCCCCAGCACAGCAGCCCCCAGCACAGCCACGCACAGCTACCCCCAGCATAGCCACGCACAGCCGCCCCAGCACAGCCACGCACAGCCTCCCCCCAGCACAGCCACACACAGCCGCCCCCCAGCACAGCCACACACAGCCTCCCCAGCACAGCCACACACAGCGCCCCCAACACAGCCACGCACAGCCGCCCCCAGCACAGCCACTCACAGCGCCCCCAGCACAGCTGCCCTCAGCACAGCCACGCACAGCCGCCCCCCAGCACAGCCACGCACAGCCGCCCCCAGCACAGCCACCCGCACTCGGGCAGTAGAGCCGGAGAGAGAAAGATGGGAGCAACATATGGCAGAATGGAAACAAGAACAGGCAGAATGGGTGCAGCACATTACAACAGAATGGGGGCACAGGATGGCAACAGCACATGACAGAATGGTTGCGCACCATGGGAGCAGCACATGACAGAATGGGGGTGCACGATGGGAGCAGCATATGACAGAATGGGGGCGCACACATGACAGGATGGGGGTGCAGGATGGGAGCACATGACAGGATGGGGGTGCAGGATGGGAGCACATGACAGGATGAGGGTGCAGGATGGGAGCACATGACAGGATGGGGGTGCAGGATGGGAGCACATGACAGGATGGGGACGCAGGATGGGAGCACATGACAGGATGGGAGCATATGACAGGATGGGGACGCAGGATGGAGCAGCACATGACAGGATGGGGGTGCAGAATGGGAGCAGCCCATGACAGAATGGGGGCACAGGATGGGAGCAGCACATGACAGGATGGGGGCGCAGGATGGGAACAGCCCATGACAGAATGGGGGCGCAGGATGGGAGCAGCACATGACAGAATGGGGGTGCAGGATGGGAACAGCACATGACAGGACGGGGGCGCAGGATGGAGCAGCACATGACAGGATGGGGACGCAGGATGGGAGCAGCACATGTCAGGATGGGGACGCAGGATGGTGCAGCACATGACAGGATGGAGACCATATACTAATATAAATGCTCGCCACCCGGGCGTAGAACGGGTTCAATAGCTAGTTGAAATATATTACCACAAAACATTCATGAGATGAGTAACATCATCTGCACATCTGATTGTCGTTCTATCTTCTTACACGTTTTCATGGTGTGCAATCTGACATACAGCATCAACCTTCTCTGTCTTCCCAAAAAAGCAGAGCGTTCTCTGTAGTCTAACTAAAATATATATGTATATACATATATATGTATATATATATATACTGTATATGAATTGGAATGTATGAATGAGAATGGTAAAACTACAAGAATACACATAACAAGTATAAGTATTGAGCTTGGAATATCATATAACTATGGCATTTACAATTATCAGTGGAAGCACACAGTAAGAAGGAGATTGCACATGTGAACACCTGACTTAGTAACAATCAATGTCTGTTTTAACAACAGTTCTGAATGCACAATACCATAGAATATAGATAGCTGCCTAAACAGATATACTTTATCCAGGATAGTGGAGTTTTAGTAACATAAAGCAAGAAAACATTTTACACAACTGTTCTGCTAGACTGCTTCTTACAAAATGATAGCTTCACCAGGACTTTTTAACCCAAAATGGATTGTTTTTCCCTCACAATTCAATTGACAGCTTTACAGAAAAACAACTTGTATTGCAATTAAAACATCACCAGTTTGTGCTATTAGGCCGGGGTCACACTGGCGAATTAAACGGACGAGAGCAATGCGATAAAGAATCGCATTGCACTCGGACCAATGTTAAAGTATGGGGCAGCTCCCTGCAGCCGATTTTTTGTCGGCCGGTTTCCTCGCCGTCCATGCTGCAATTGTCATGGACACTTGGCCGACTCTCAGCTCACTCGCACCCATATAAGCCTATGGGTGCGAGTGAGACAATGCACACCACTCGGATATCATCCGAGTGATGTGCGTTAAATGCTGACCCTGGCAATAAAGGAGATGGAGAAATTAGTTTCTCTGCCTCCTCTGCAGCTGTGCTCCGATCAGCTCTGTGTGAGAAACTCGGAGCACAGACGCATGACACTCGGCTCCCGCTCGCAGCAGAGCAGGAGCCGAGGGTCATTAGCATATCGCATCTGATGCTCTCGCATCGGATGTAATACGCTAGTGTGACCCTGACCTTACCTGATTAGATGTCACTAGCAGACTATTACAGCTTATTAAACTGACAACAGTAATTTTAACCTTGTCTTTTGCCCTAATGGGAAGAACATTCCCCGCTTGGCATCAACTGATGCCACTGCTAGGCTCCTTTGTCAAAAGCAACAAAACAAGTTTCACTATTGGCCTGAGGAATAGTTTACCCTCACCAGACTTCCATACTTTGAATTCGACTTTGCGCACATTCCCATCCTTACTTGGAAACGTTTTGATGATGAGGCCTAGTGACCACTCATTCCGGCGTGACTGGCTGTTTGTCATGAGTACATCAGCAGGTTTCATGTGTGGTTTGTTGGTCTGCCACTTCTCCGTTGGTTGTAAAGTAGAGATATATTGATTTCTCCATCTTTCCTAGAAAATATTAGAGATAGTCTGCACCTGCCTCTATTGCCTTCTGTAGAGGTCTTTGTCACTAAATTCTCTAATCGGAGCACTTGAAGCTCTGGATTCTGAGTGAGCAATATGGCAGGAGTGAGAAGAGCTGGATCTCCAGAGTCACCAGAAAGTGCACTCAACGATCTGGCATTCATGATAACCGAAACTTCTGCCAAAAATGTAGTCAGACTTTCATGCGTGAGTCTTGCCCTTCCTGCTTGCAAGAAGATTGAGTCCAGGATTATGAGTGCTATTGATATCATTCTCTCCCAAGCACCTCCCATGTCAGAAGAGTGTTGTAAATTAAAAAGTCCACGTGCATCCTTGCTCGCTTAAGTATCTTTCCACATTGGTAGTTTCTAAGATGGAAGGAATTTGAAGTTCCTTCACTGCTCAAAAAAAATTGTGCCTCTATAAGAGTGAATGTGCTTCACTGGTCCTCTGATGGCAATGAAACTTTGAAGTACGTTTATAAAACTTGAAGTGTCCATGGATTCAATTATTTTGATATGTACAGCTCTGATTGACATACGGTTAAACATGAACGCCCAGCATTTCACGTTGGAGTGGATTCTTCTAGTGCATCGTGTAACCACAGACCATGGACTGAATACATCCAGACCGACATTGTTGAAGGGAAGATGATTTTCGCTGCATCATGGCCATCACGCACGAAATACCAACTGGAAGAACCGTGCCCATAAGAGAGCATTACTGGCAAATTTACCCACAGTTATACCAGGAAGTGAAGAGCATGTTGAACCAGATGTTGCAGAAAGGCGTGATTAGCGAGAGCCAGAGTCCGTGGGCTGCCTCAATTGCGTTAGTGTGGAAGAAAGACGGCACCTTTTTGTGTGGATTACCGGAAGCTCAATGCCTGTACTGTGAGTTGTACTAAGATGAGAAATTGGTCATCTTCAGGTTCTAAAACAAGCCATGAAGTTTGCGTCAGGAAACACAGTTGAAGATGAGTTTACTCAGACATCTCTTGGCTCTGACTATTCATAGTCCAGCAGATTATAGATTCCCTTCAGTAAAGAATTGTCTCTGGTGTTTCACTAGAACATGGTGATATTGTACCAGCAGAGTTGTGATGTGATGATGTTCATGAATTATTACAGGATGTTTCTCCGTAAATTCAACTGTGGCTTCATGAAGAAGACCTCCTATTCTTAACATGCAATCTCATTTTCTTCATCTTTGGAGCATAGCCAGATATCTTTTCAGCTTTTTGTTGCTTAATTTGGCATTCTTTAGTTCCTTCTAGATCTTTACTAGCAGAATGGTCAATAACTTGTTCTCTTGTTTCTGGTGCCCTCCGAAGTTTATGTTTGAGGGAGACAAATCGACTGTATGCGAGTTCTTGGTTATTGGATAAGCGTGGCCTCTGGGGTTTAAATGGTAAAGGTGCAACCCAACTTTTAACTTATCCTTTACAATTTCTTGATCCATGATGTCTAAGAACAGTCTATCATCTATGGACATTGCGAACTTGTTGTCTTCTCTTGTCTTGTAGAAGACTGTTCACCCTATGTTATCTTGCTCACCATCCCAAGTGTGGTCTTGACAAGAAGGGTCTGAGAAGGAACAAAGCAGATGAGCACTGTGTGGCAGTTCTTTTACCAGGAAACTACTCTGACATGGTTGTAAAAGAGATGAACGTCTATTTTCATGTATACTAGTAAGTACACGGTTGACTGAAGTCAGCTTCTGTAATCTTTTTAGACAGACGTCTTCTATAATGACCTGTCCTGGGTTAAGTCTCTAGGCATATGGAGCATTCTGGGGGCCGTTCATCTGTCCTCTAGCCTTCTGGGCTCATAATACGTCTCTTCCTAGAAGTTAGACTATTGGAGCCTCTGGGTCCCAGTTCTGGTATCTGGTGAGCTTTACACCTCAAATAGGGGTGGTGTGTCACTACCTCCGGTGTAGATATCTCAGATCTATTGTCAGGAATCTGATTGCACTCCAGTATGGTCGGCAGGGGTAAGCAGGTCTGACTATCCATTGACTCCACTTCTAACCCGGTTGCTTTCCTCCCTGCTGTCTCCACAGTACTCTCCCATGTTTTCAAGGAGTATGGAGAACTGGGGCCTGCAATGTTGAAGGTTTCAAAGAAGAAGGACTTAGATAAAGACCTGTTGCTTTGATTATGTAGGATTTAATATATCTTCATCGCCTTTTCCCAGAGTCCTGCTGAATGGACTCTGACAAGGCCAAATTTTTAGCAAGACCTTCCTCCTACAAGTCCTTTTTAGATCTCTGTGCACTGAGCGATAACTACTTGGGTGTCTATGTCAGTGTCCATCTGCTTTACGTCACGTTCCTCCATTTGTGAAGATGCCCGTGAGGGTGGTCCAGTGTGTGTTTTTTTCTATGCTAACAAATTCTGTGCATTTCACACTGGCTTCACAGTTCCTGGAGAAGAGCGATATTGTAGCGCAGCAACTGAAGCAGATGCTGTTTTCTTTGAGGAAACCCTTGCGGTCTTATAGAGAAATCTCTCTGAAGGCTCTGCATTTTAACAAAGAATGAGATTTCTTATGTAGAGAATACTGCTTGCTGAGATCCTTGGGTTTGGTCTCTTCTTGAGAAGACTTATCTGCTCCATAAGGAAATCCTGTGTAGATAACATTAGTTTTGTGGACTGCCAACAGTATTTTGAAAGGTTTGATACCAGGGGCAATGGAACACGACAGAGCAAAGACAAAACTGGAGTAATTTCTAATCCTTGCCTGTTCATTGACAAATTCTATGAACACCATGAAGGAAGAAAAGTGTATACTACGATGATGTTTATAACGAGAATATTGTATGATCCACTTCTCCTGTAAGTTATAAGGAAGCTTTGAACAATTGGGTTGACACTCCAGGAATGTCCAGGTGTCCAGGAATGCCAAACTTGGCAGATTTCCTTCTGCCTAAGCAACCTGTACCTCCATTAACAAGTCACTCAGTTCCATTAGTTTTTGGTAACCCATACTATTTTGGGAAAATTACCAATTCTCTTATATAAACCCTTTTCTATTGCTTCTATTGACCCCTAATATTCATTAAGTCTTTCCCTGACCATACCAAGGCCCGTGTCCAGATACTTTATGTTCATGTCTCTGATTCTTTTGACATGTTCAACAGACTCATCGAAGCCACTTTATCAGAAGATCTAACTTCTCCTACTGGAAAGGTCTACATTTCTGATGGCATTCTTGAAGGAGACTGTATCTTTCAACACGATAGGTGAACTTTACAGGTCCCTTGATGACCAGCTCTCACCATACAAAGAACTTAAACTTAATTGTGGTTTGGTCAGCACCGATGCGAGCTAGTGTGCTGTTGATATGATGCTAGTGTGGTGAATCACAATACCTGTTAAGAGCTTCTGGCTTAAGGTAGTCTGTGTAATACCCTTCTAAAGTGAAGGATGTCCCTTTAAGTAGGAATGGAGGCTGTGCATTCTGCTCTGTAGGATGGTAGTTGTTGCCAATGTCATTTTGTTACACACTTTCTTGCTTGCAGTACTGTGAAACATGGTAGGATCTCTGGTAATCTGTATTGGCTGGTTGATGTAGTGGATCAGGGTTGTCATCTGTTCTGGGATGCTGTGGACATACTCTGAGATTGTTGTGCTGGATCTTGTTGATCTAGGTCTGGTGTGAGTACGTTGCTGCATTTACTGCTCTGTCTTCTTATACGTTCCCATGGCGTGCAATCTGACATACAACATAAACCTTCTCTGTCTTCCAAAATAAGCAGACCGTTCCCTGTAGCCTAACTTGTTTATTGGTCAACAGGTAGACGTATATGAATCGGAATGTATGAATGTTGATGATAAAATTACAAGAATACAAATAACAGGTATAAAGTATTGAGCTTAGAATATCACATAGCTAAGACATTTACAATTAACAGTGCAAGCACCCAGCAAGATGGTGATTGTACATGTGAACACATGACTTAGTAACAGCCACCCTCTAATTTAAGAACAGTTCTGAATACACAATACCACAGAACAGATATAGTTCCCTTATCAGATATACTTTATCCAGGATAGCGTAGATTTAGTAGCATAATGCAGGAGAAAGTTTTACACAACTGTTGTGCTAGACTGCTTCTTACAAAATGACTGCTTCTTCAGGACCTTCTTACCCAAAACACATTGGTTTTTCCCACAATGCAATTGGCAGGTTTACAGATAAACAACTTGTAATGCAATTAAACATCACCAGATGGTGCTATTACCACATTAGAAGTCACTAACAGAGTATTACAGCCTAATAAAGTGACAACAGTAATTTAAACCTCTGACCTAATGGGCAGAACAATTGTTGTAGAGCTGCATCAATATGTGGTAAATAATTGTACTCAGTAGAGCTGTACTGATTCATCTTGTTTTCTTTTACCTGCAGTGGTGATCAACTCAAAGGAAAATGAACTATATTGTTTCATATTCAGCACTTATTCCAAAGCTGAGCAATGTACAACTCCACCATTTAATGTGCAACCCAATCATTCATTCAGAGTTCAGTGGTTGGAAATAATACTTCTGAGAAGAGGAATGTTTAAGGAGTAGTGTTGAGCATTCCGATACTGCAAATATCGGGTATCGGCCGATATTCGCTGTATCGGATTTCCGATACTGAGTTCCGATACTTTTAAGATATCGAATACCGGAATCAGAAGTTCCTATAGTGCAATGATGCACTATAATGAAGTGTGGGCGGTGCGTGGGCGGAGACTGCATATCTCTGTGTGCAGGTGGGGTCTGTGCGTGACCGTGGGGGGTTTGTGCGGGCCTGCCAGGGGTCTGTACAGGCCTGCCGGGGTCTGTGCAGGCCTGCAGGGGGTCTGTACAGGCCTGCCGGGGGTCTGAACTGGCTGCCGGGGGTCTGTGCGGTCTTGCTGGAGGTTGCCATAAAGTTAGACTCTGAGCTATAGTAACCTCTCAGTGATGCACTGCAGGAGCCATTGTCTCCTGTCAGTGAATCACAGAAGGTCCTTAATTCATATATTCATATAATATTCATATTCATATTCATAGCCTAGAGGGGGGCCATGGATTTTGGCCCCCTCCGACTACAAATACCAGTCAGCAGCCGCCCCAGAAATGGCGCATCTGTAAGATGCGCCAATTCCGGCACTTAGCCCCTCTCTTCCCACTCCCGTGTAGCTGTTGGATATGGGGTAATAAGAAGTTAATGTCACCATGCTATTGTAAGGTGACATTAAGCCAGGTTAATAAGGAGAGGTGTCACTAAGACGCCTATCCATTATTAATCCTAGTGTAGTGAAAGAGTTAAAAAAAATAGACACAGCCAGAAAAAAGTATTTTAATATTCTTCATTTAACCACACTTACCATACTTCAGCGCCTGCAAAAAACGTAAAATAATAAACCGTATACTACCTGTCCGCCATAGTCCAATTAATAATGAGTGTCCCACGATGATCTCCCCTATAGAACAGTGACATCGGGTGATGTCACTGCTCTATAGGACCTTCAGTGACACACTGACAGGAGACAATGGCTCCTGCAGTGCATCACTGAGAGGTTACTATAGTTCAGAGTCTCACTTTATGGCAATTGCTGCATGGAAAATTTCTCACACAGCAATGCCAAAAGTCAGACTAGGGACTTTTTTTTACAGCGATGGAGGAATACAGTGCAGAAGGATACCTTCCTCCCGTCATTGTATTCCTGGAGCCCCTAGAGAGCGGTCGCATCAGCTGATGCCGCTGTTCTCCACGGGAGATCATCATGGGACACTCGTGGATTTCTGCGGATCAGGGAGTATATTGTTTGTTTCTTATTTTAATATTTTTTACAGATTACACTGGCTTCGGAGAACAAAGTGTCAAGTGATGGTGAGTATGTAATATATGTTATATGTACTGTATGTCTGTATGTATGTATTGTATGTAATGTATGTATGTAGTATGTATGTATGTTGTATGTCTGTAGTATGTATGTTGTATGTATGTATGTAGTATGTATGTAGTATGTATGTAGTATGTATGTAGTATGTATGTATGTTGTATGTATGTAGTATGTATATGTATGTAGTATGTATGCAGTATGTTGTATGTATGTATGTAGTATGTTCGTAGTATGTATTTTGTATGTATGTGGTATGTTGTATGTATGTAGTATGTTTGTATGTAGTACAGTATGTATGTATGTATGTTGTATGTATGTAGTATGTTGTATGTTGTATGTACAGTATGTATGTTGTATGTATGTAGTATGTTGTATGTATGTATGTGGTATGTATGTAGTATGTATGTGGTGTATTGTATGTATGTTGTATGTATGTATGTAGTATGTATGTAGTATGTAGTATGTATGTTTGTGTTTTTTTTTTTTTACATTCAACACATTAGCCGGATGATGGGACTACTACTGTCCCATCACTGGCTAATGTGTCAATCACTGCCATTGTAGCAGGCATAGCCCAGTGGGACTTGTAGACCCATCGGATGATGCCTGCACGCAAACACAAAGACCCCTGATAGGCCTGTACAGACCCCCGGCAGTCCGCAGACTCTGAAGAGACCTGTACAGACCCCTGGCAGGGCGCACAGACCCCCAGCAGGTTGCGCAGACCCTCGAGAGGCCTCTACAGACCCCCGGCAGGCCACACAGACCCCCGGCAGGCCACACAGACCCCCGAGAGGCCCATACAGACCCCCAGCAGGCCGCACAGACCCCCGGCAGGCCGCACAGACCCCCAAGGAGCCCATACAGACCCCTGCCAGGCCCGTACAGACCCCCAGCAGCCCACACAGACCCCCAAGAGGCCCGTACAGACCCCAGGCTGGCCCGCACAGATCCCCCACGGTCCCACACAGACAAGCAGTCTCCGCCCATGCACCGCCCACACTCTTCCCCCCTGCGGACCTAGATGTGCAAGGAAAGAAAGGGTTTATTTTCATTCCGATATTTGTGTCCCATTGACTTGCATTGGTTTCCGGTATTGGTATCGGCGATATCTGATATTTTTTGGATATCGGCCGATCCAATCCCGATATTTCCCGATATCGGAAGGTATCGCTCAACACTACTAAGGAGGGACATCATTAACTTGTTGAAGTGCACAAATGGTCAAAATCTGTTTCATGTAAACCCCCCAACCTCAAATTACAAAGGGTCCACCCTTCCACCTGGAGAAAGGAAGGTTCAATCACCAGTGAAGACAGGCCTTTCTTACCGCAATAACTAATAATCTGTGAAAGAGTCTACCTCAAGAGCTGGTCTCTGCGGGAACTATTAATTGTTTCAAAAAGGTTTTGATTTTTTTTTAGAAAAAAATAACATACATGCTTTTGTAAATGTGTATATTTCTTTCCTGAATGTTTGGTCCAGTGGATCTACAACTGGGATCAGGAGGGAAAGATTAGTTCCTTTGGGGTAGACTGGATCAGGCATTGCTGTTGTGCATCTGCCCCTTTCCTACTTCTTTTCACATCCCTCAGTCAAGTTCAAAGGACATCTGTCTTTTTTCAATTATAGTAACTATGTAACCTGGAAAACATTTACGGTACTTGAGTGTTTGGCTTTCACTCCAAAAATACATGGCTGGATTACGGCTATTGGGTCCGGCAAGAAAGCTAGACAACACCATAAAGAAGGTCAAATGAAGTTTGATATTTGCTAAAGTCAATGTCTAAATATTGTTTTTCTGTTATTCAGATAAAGCCCTGATGGAGTGTTAAATGGTTAGCAGACCATAATATGAATGTTGGTCAATGTACAAGCCTGAGGAATAATGGACCACATATTCAAGGGAAAATAAATAAAAATCAGAGCTCTATTCACAAAATAGAACCACGAAATGTTTAGGGTATATTTTTATTTTATTTTGAAAAAGAAAAAAAACACGGTATTCACGGTGGAAAATGAAATGCTAGGTGAAATCCCAAGAAACAATGAAAACCCAATATTAAGGGTCACCAATCTAACCCAAGAAGAGGTGCGAAACCGGCTAAACAAGATTAAAATAGAGAAATCTCCGGGTCCGGATGGCATACACCCACGAGTACTAAGAGAACTAAGTAATGTAATAGATAAACCATTATTTCTTATTTTTAGGGACTCTATAGCGACGGGGTCTGTTCCGCAGGACTGGCGCATAGCAAATGTGGTGCCAATATTCAAAAAGGGCTCTAAAAGTGAACCTGGAAATTATAGGCCAGTAAGTCTAACCTCTATTGTTGGTAAAATATTTGAAGGGTTTCTGAGGGATGTTATTCTGGATTATCTCAATGAGAATAACTGTTTAACTCCATATCAGCATGGGTTTATGAGAAATCGCTCCTGTCAAACCAATCTAATCAGTTTTTATGAAGAGGTAAGCTATAGGCTGGACCACGGTGAGTCATTGGACGTGGTATATCTCGATTTTTCCAAAGCGTTTGATACCGTGCCGCACAAGAGGTTGGTACACAAACTGAGAATGCTTGGTCTGGGAGAAAATGTGTGTAAATGGGTTAGTAACTGGCTTAGTGATAGAAAGCAGAGGGTGGTTATAAATGGTATAGTCTCTAAGTGGGTCGCTGTGACCAGTGGGGTACCGCAGGGGTTGGTATTGGGACCTGTTCTCTTCAACATATTCATTAATGATCTGGTAGAAGGTTACACAGTAAAATATTGATATTTGCAGATGATACAAAACTATGTAAAGCAGTTAATACAAGAGAAGATAGTATTCTGCTACAGATGGATCTGGATAAGTTGGAAACTTGGGCTGAAAGGTGGCAGATGAGGTTTAACAATGATAAATGTAAGGTTATACACATGGGAAGAAGGAATCAATATCACCATTACACACTGAACGGGAAACCACTGGGTAAATCTGACAGGGAGAAGGACTTTGGGATCCTAGTTAATGATAAACTTACCTGGAGCAGCCAGTGCCATGCAGCAGCTGCCAAGGCAAACAGGATCATGGGGTGCATTAAAAGAGGTCTGGATACACATGATGAGAGCATTATACTGCCTCTGTACAAATCCCTAGTTAGACCGCACATGGAGTACTGTGTCCAGTTTTGGGCACCGGTGCTCAGGAAGGATATAATGGAACTAGAGAGAGTACAAAGGAGGGCAACAAAATTAATAAAGGGGATGGGAGATCTACAATACCCAGATAGATTAGCAAAATTAGGATTATTTAGTCTAGAAAAAAGACGACTGAGGGGCGATCTAATAACCATGTATAAGTATATAAGGGGACAATACAAATATCTCGCTGAGGATCTGTTTATACCAA
The DNA here is from genome assembly GCF_032444005.1 of Ranitomeya imitator. Taxonomy (NCBI): domain Eukaryota; kingdom Metazoa; phylum Chordata; class Amphibia; order Anura; family Dendrobatidae; genus Ranitomeya; species Ranitomeya imitator. Next base: position 327,964,098 of record NC_091287.1, on the reverse strand, counting down.
GGAAGGTGACGGGCACAAGGGGGCATTCTTTGCGTCTGGAGGAGAGAAGGTTTTTCCACCAACATAGAAGAGGATTCTTTACTGTTAGGGCAGTGAGAATCTGGAATTGCTTGCTTGAGGAGGTGGTGATGGCGAACTCAGTCGAGGGGTTCAAGAGAGGCCTGGATGTCTTCCTGGAGCAGAACAATATTGTATCATACAATTATTAGGTTCCATAGAAGGACGTAGATCTGGGGATTTATTCTGATGGAATATAGGCTGAACTGGATGGACAAATGTCTTTTTTCGGCCTTACTAACTATGTTACTATGCTACTATATGTAGTTTAACCTTGTATTGATAGAAACCTTTAGAAACGCTTCTCCTTAACCAAGCGTTATTGTCTTCATTCTGCCCCTCTAGTTGCTTTTCTTCTGCATAGTAAGATATGTAAAAGATATACAATAACTGTTGCACTTTACATAGAAATTTAATTAGAATTTATTCTTCGATTTTTATTTAACCATATTAGGCTTCATAACCTTACCGCAGGTCTTACAGCCCAGTTACTGAATAATGCACGAGAACGAGCCTGCGCATTCCATGGCAACAGCTGCAAAATTGTTAATATTGGGTGTAATTTAGCTGCTATAAATTAGCCAACGTGTAGCGGCACAATCATGACAGCATAATTATGACACAAGCCGATATGCTGAAGTGTATGGATGACAATATGAACTAATTTTGCTGATCAACATACACAAGGAACAGAAGCCACTAATATATCAGGCACGTACAATTAATGCAACTAGTCACTGTATAAAAAAAGGATGGATGAAGCTGTTCAGAATGTAATGCTAACAAGCCGTTCAGGCTGAAGCCATTTGCTGTCAGAGGTAATAACACTCAAAGCAGAGGAGAGCAATAGCACAGCAGCACTTTGATGGTGATGATGTACTGGTGTACAAGCACACACCTGTGAAGAGGACACTAAATCTACCCTAGCATTCATTACTGTGGTGGTAGGAAAAACAACACTAATAATGAAAAGTGGAAGCGGAAATAGCAGACAGCACAGAGTGACATTTGCATGGTCCCAGACAGCTTGTTAACTGAAGTGGGTTTTAATTAGCTATTTTCCAGCAGCAAACGAGCAAATTAGTGACAGCCATAAACAAGCAGAGACAATCAGGTCTGAAGAAAATGAGGAAAACATCATTTTTTTTTATGAAATGTAAGTATACACGAAGATGAAGCCAAGGCAAGCTTTTATCCCAAATATACAAGCTATTATTTATGATACAATTTTACCAATTGTAGGAAAACAGAAATTTAGATATTTAATAACGTGAAATATTTTATAAAGAAAGTCAAAAGTTCCTGCTATTTCCAAAAATATCTAAATATATTAATTTCCATTTACCAGTGGCACATCAGATGGTCCAGGTACATATATCTATTTTCTACTGGCCATAGGCAATGTCTTCTTCCTGATGCTATGCACAAATATCTACTGGGGACTAGCTAGTTTTCTTGTGTCATATTAAAAAAGTGCATAAGAAGCTGGAGTTATTAGTTCATAGCAGCTCTGTTCTTTATCCTTATGTGAACCAATAACATTCAGCAAAGTCAAAGAAAATGCATACTCAAGTTCAAATAACCAGTGTAGTGACAACACGGTGTTTTTTGATCCCTATGTGGGCTTGCAGGAGTCATTCATTAATGGGAATATGGCCCCTTAATATTACTGATTGCTTAAATCAGGTTTTTATGGTAAATGCATTTTTAAAACTAAAATTGATTATGTGAATCACTATCTTTATAAAATAATATCATATTAGACTCTTATTTCCTATTCTTCACATGGTCATAAGTAGCAATAGATTGACTCAGAGCATGTTTATGTGAATACAAGAATAAACTGGACGAGCACTAATATGATCATTGTGAGGGGAGGGGGAGGTGGTGAGCTGTAACATCAACTACTATGAATGTTGGATTATCTGCTATCTACTGGGCAGAAGTGTTTCAATGTAATCATAGGTGTGATGATAATGAGACTGCTGAAAAGTCATCTGTACAAAACAGAAAAAATTAACATGATCTTAGGCCTAGTAGCCACCATGTACAGTAAATTGCAAGATTTATGATTTTTATCCTGGATAATAATGTAGAGAACTAAATGAAAATTTTAAAAACATAGTAACATACATAGTAACATAGTTAGTAAGGCCGAAAAAAGACATTTGTCCATCCAGTTCAGCCTATATTCCATCATAATAAATACCCAGATCTACGTCCTTCTACAGAACCTAATAATTGTATGATACAATATTGTTCTGCTCCAGGAAGACATCCAGGCCTCTCTTGAACCCCTCGACTGAGTTCGCCATCACCACCTCCTCAGGCAAGCAATTCCAGATTCTCACTGCCCTAACAGTAAAGAATCCTCTTCTATGTTGGTGGAAAAACCTTCTCTCCTCCAGACGCAAAGAATGCCCCCTTGTGCCCGTCACCTTCCTTGGTATAAACAGATCCTCAGCGAGATATTTGTATTGTCCCCTTATATACTTATACATGGTTATTAGATCGCCTCTCAGTCGTCTTTTTTCTAGACTAAATAATCCTAATTTCGCTAATCTATCTGGGTATTGTAGTTCTCCCATCCCCTTTATTAATTTTGTTGCCCTCCTTTGTACTCTCTCTAGTTCCATTATATCCTTCCTGAGCACCGGTGCCCAAAACTGGACACAGTACTCCATGTGCGGTCTAACTAGGGATTTGTACAGAGGCAGTATAATGCTCTCATCATGTGTATCCAGACCTCTTTTAATGCACCCCATGATCCTGTTTGCCTTGGCAGCTGCTGCCTGGCACTGGCTGCTCCAGGTAAGTTTATCATTAACTAGGATCCCCAAGTCCTTCTCCCTGTCAGATTTACCCAGTGGTTTCCCGTTCAGTGTGTAATGGTGATATTGATTCCCTCTTCCCATGTGTATAACCTTACATTTATCATTGTTAAACCTCATCTGCCACCTTTCAGCCCAAGTTTCCAACTTATCCAGATCCATCTGTAGCAGAATACTATCTTCTCTTGTATTAACTGCTTTACATAGTTTTGTATCATCTGCAAATATCGATATTTTACTGTGTAAACCTTCTACCAGATCATTAATGAATATGTTGAAGAGAACAGGTCCCAATACTGACCCCTGCGGTACCCCACTGGTCACAGCGACCCAGTTAGAGACTATACCATTTATAACCACCCTCTGCTTTCTATCACTAAGCCAGTTACTAACCCATTTACACACATTTTCCCCCAGGCCAAGCATTCTCATTTTGTGTACCAACCTCTTGTGTGGCACGGTATCAAACGCTTTGGAAAAATCGAGATATACCACGTCCAATGACTCACCGTGGTCCAGCCTATAGCTTACCTCTTCATAAAAACTGATTAGATTGGTTTGACAGGAGCGATTTCTCATAAACCCATGCTGATATGGAGTTAAACAGTTATTCTCATTGAGATAATCCAGAATAACATCCCTCAGAAACCCTTCAAATATTTTACCAACAATAGAGGTTAGACTTACTGGCCTATAATTTCCAGGTTCACTTTTAGAGCCCTTTTTGAATATTGGCACCACATTTGCTATGCGCCAGTCCTGCGGAACAGACCCTGTCGCTATAGAGTCACTAAAAATAAGAAATAATGGTTTATCTATTACATTACTTAGTTCTCTTAGGACTCGTGGGTGTATGCCATCCGGACCCGGAGATTTATCTATTTTAATCTTATTTAGCCGGTTTCGCACCTCTTCTTGGGTTAGATTGGTGACCCGTAATATAGGGTTTTCATTGTTTCTTGGGATTTCACCTAGCATTTCATTTTCCACCGTGAATACCGTGGAGAAGAAGGTGTTTAATATGTTAGCTTTTTCCTCGTCATCTACAACCATTCTTTCCTCACTATTTTTTAAGGGGCCTACATTTTCAGTTTTTATTCTTTTACTATTGATATAGTTGAAGAACAGTTTGGGATTAGTTTTACTCTCCTTAGCAATGTGCTTCTCTGTTTCCTTTTTGGCAGCTTTAATTAGTTTTTTAGATAAAGTATTTTTCTCCCTATAGTTTTTTAGAGCTTCAATGGTGCCATCCTGCTTTAGTAGTGCAAATGCTTTCTTTTTACTGTTAATTGCCTGTCTTACTTCTTTGTTTAGCCACATTGGGTTTTTCCTATTTCTAGTCCTTTTATTCCCACAAGGTATAAACCGCTTACACTGCCTATTTAGGATGTTCTTAAACATTTCCCATTTATTATCTGTATTCTTATTTCTGAGGATATTGTCCCAGTCTACCAGATTAAGGGCATCTCTAAGCTGTTCAAACTTTGCCTTCCTAAAGTTCAATGTTTTTGTGACTCCCTGACAAGTCCCCCTAGTGAAAGACAGGTGAAACTGTACAATATTGTGGTCGCTATTTCCTAGATGCCCAACCACCTGCAGATTTGTTATTCTGTCAGGTCTATTAGATAGTATTAGGTCTAAAAGTGCTGCTCCTCTGGTTGGATTCTGCACCAATTGTGAAAGATAATTTTTCTTGGTTATTAGCAGAAACCTGTTGCCTTTATGGGTTTCACAGGTTTCTGTTTCCCAGTTAATATCCGGGTAGTTAAAGTCCCCCATAACCAGGACCTCATTATGGGTTGCAGCTTCATCTATCTGCTTTAGAAGTAGACTTTCCATGCTTTCTGTTATATTTGGGGGTTTGTAACAGACCCCAATGAGAATTTTGTTACCATTTTTCCCTCCATGAATTTCAACCCATATGGACTCGACATCCTCATTCCCTTCGCTAATATCCTCCCTTAAAGTGGACTTTAGACAAGACTTTACATAGAGACAAACCCCTCCTCCTCTCCGATTTTTACGATCCTTTCTAAACAGACTGTAACCCTGTAAGTTAACTGCCCAGTCATAGCTTTCATCTAACCATGTCTCGGTTATTCCCACTATGTCAAAGTTACCTGTAGATATTTCTGCTTCTAGTTCTTCCATCTTGTTTGTCAGGCTTCTGGCGTTTGCGAGCATGCAGTTTAGAGGATTTTGTTTTGTTCCAATCTCCTCACTGTGGATTGTTTTAGAAATGTTCTTACCTCCCTTCTGAGTATGTTTTCCTGGGTCGTCTTTGTTCGAGTCTAATGTTTTTCTTCCCGTCCCCTCTTCTTCTAGTTTAACGCCCTCCTGATGAGTGTAGCGAGTCTTCTGGCGAATGTGTGTTTCCCAGGTTTGTTGAGGTGTAGTCCGTCTCTGGCGAGGAGTCCATCATACCAGTAATTCACACCGTGGTCCAGGAATCCAAATCCTTGTTGTCTGCACCATCGTCTTAGCCAGTTGTTTGCATCAAGGATCCTGTTCCATCTCCTGGTGCCATGCCCGTCTACTGGAAGGATAGAAGAAAAAACTACCTGTGCATCCAGTTCCTTTACTTTCTTCCCCAACTCTTCAAAGTCCTTGCAGATTGTCGGTAGGTCCTTCCTTGCCGTGTCATTGGTGCCAACATGTATCAGAAGAAATGGGTGGACGTCCTTGGAGCTGAAGAGCTTTGGTATCCTATCGGTCACATCCTTGATCATCGCACCTGGAAGGCAGCATACTTCTCTTGCAGTTATGTCCGGTCTGCAGATGGCTGCTTCTGTGCCTCTCAGTAGTGAGTCTCCCACCACCACCACTCTTCGTTGCTTCTTGGCTGTACTTTTTGCTGTCACTTGTTGCTGTGTGCCCTTTTCTTTTTTGCTTGCTGGTATTGCTTCATTCTTAGGTGTGCCATCTTCATCCTCTACAAAGATTTGATATCGGTTCTTCAGTTGTGTGGTTGGTGATTTCTCCATGGTCTTCTTGCTTCTTTTGGTCACATGCTTCCACTCATCTGCTTTTGGAGGTTCTCTGACACTTTTTTCACCTTCTGTGACCAGTAGAGATGCTTCTGTTCTGTCTAGAAAGTCTTCATTCTCTTTGATGAGTTTCAAAGTTGCTATTCTTTCTTCCAGACCCCGCACCTTTTCTTCTAAAAGGGCCACTAGTCTACACTTCTGACAGGTGAAATTGGATTCTTCTTCTGGTCGATCTGTGAACATGTAGCACATGCTGCAGCTCACCATGTAGGTTGTCACATCTGCCATGTTGCTCCTAGATCCTGCTGACTTGCTGTGTGTTTTCCTTCTTGTGTAATCTACTCAGCCAAGCTCTCTTGCAATAATGTCCTACAGGCAAAAATTTGCGCGCCGTAAGGCGCGTGGTTTGGTGATGCTTTCGAAGCAGCTGGTCCCGGCTGTACCCAACGATCTTCTAGCTTAGGGAGACTTCGCTTCTCCCAGAAGGCACCTGGAATATGCAAATTAGCCTCCTGAAGCTTGAATCCTTGGTTTGGTGATGCTTTCGAAGCAGCTGGTTCCGGCTGTACCCAACGATCTTCTAGCTTAGGGAGACTTCGCTTCTCCCAGAAGGCACCTGGAATATGCAAATTAGCCTCCTGAAGCTTGAATCCTTGGTTTGGTGATGCTTTCGAAGCAGCTGGTCCCGGCTGTACCCAACGATCTTCTAGCTTAGGGAGACTTCGCTTCTCCCAGAAGGCACCTGGAATATGCAAATTAGCCTCCTGAAGCTTGAATCCTTGGTTTTATAGTAAAAAACATTAAAATAATACATTTAACACAAAAACCTTCTAGGTCATTTTCTATTGGTTAGTGATGGGGGAACCCCCTGATGATCGGGATTGGCGGCCTCGTCCGAGTTTTTCTGTAAACTTTGAGTTCGGGGCCGGAGATGACGCAAACTTGCATTCGAACCCCGAACCTGGACTTTACAGATATGGGATGGGGCAGGTGGTCTGTAAAAGAAAGAATAAAATTAAGAATAAACATTATAATTATGCTTACCTGTCCAGCGACACATCCTCCTGTCCCGCCATCTCCTGGCCACATCTGCTTCCGGTGTCGCTCATTACATTTCGGTGGTATTCACTGCACTCGGCAGTCTATGGCTTTTTCTGGCAGTGTTCGTGCGGTAACTTGACCTCACGAACACTGCCAGAAAAAGCCGAAGACCGCCTAGTGCAGTGAATACTGACAGAAGGTAATGAGCAGCCCCGGAAGCAGAAGCGGCCGGGAGACAGCGGGACAGGAGGAAGCGTCGTTGCACAGGTAAGTATAATATTTATAATGTTTATTATTAATTTTATTCATTATTTTACAGGCCCTGGACCCGAACTGGACCTGAACTGTAACACGGGTTTCCCATGGAAGCCTGTGTGCGGGACCTTGTGACCGAACACTATGTGTTCGGTATGGGTCCTGAACTTTTACAGTTTGGGTTTGCCCATCCCTACTAATGGTGCATTCCATTTAAAATATTTAAAATATTCTCAGGCTACATTTACATGTATAGTAAAAATCCATTAGAACAGATCCAGCAGCAATCAGTTTAATTTTTTCCCTCCTCGTCTGAAAAAACTGATGCCATTCTGATCAAACTCTCATCAAAATCTGATCAGACTTTGATCGGAATAATCGGTCACTTTTTCATGGATGTGGAGGAAATGGTAATGTGACCCGACCCTTACGTCAAGTCTCCTTAATTTGACAAGCATTGGGCATCATTTTTCACATGTTCACATTGCTTGCATTTTTATATTCAACAACTGACCACATACAGCCATTTTTGAGTATCTCTATGGAGTTGAATGACCAGAGAATGCGCATAGGAGTTCTATTCTGTTCATGCATTTGTCATTCCAAAGCCAGAATAGACAATTTCAGGGAAAACAAGATTGTTCTAAGGGTCTAGAACAACGGGTGCAGGTGGATAGAAATCAATACAATCAGTTTAACAATCCTTGTATTTTAAATAATATATCGAAATGCCACAGTACATTAGACCGTTATCATTATTTCAAACCTTCATTTACGCTCTGATAAAATATTTTATTCCAAATGTACAATGTAATATAATAGCTATAAAACTTAACCTAGAATGTGATAAAATAAAACCAAGAGAAGTGGCCTATGAGGATATACATGAGGAATGAAAATGTTTACTAATCCTAATTACAGAACTGTGGCATTACTGCAACCTGAGGAAGATAAATAAAGCATAAATGTGTTATGTGTGGTCTGCCAGAATGATAAATCCTCTCAGTCTCACCTCACAAAAACTCTCAAGGACACACACGACTGTAGATTGTGTTCTCTGGCTCTATCTACAAATACCAGGATTGTGCCCTAGAGAAATGGACCTGAAGAACGATGACTTGTGCTTCACGCAGATGGTGTGGTGAAGCTTTTATTCATGTGAGGTATAAAAGGTAAGCCTTTTTCTATCCTTTAAATACTGCAAAATGATTTTACCCTTATGAATATCCTCAGCCTGTAATAAACAATTTCTTGTTTTAACTTATTCTAAATGAGAACATTTTGATACAAATTTGTTACGGTTTAAACATTAATGAGGAGTAGATAATTGATTATATATATACAGTACAGACCAAAAGTTTGGACACACCTTCTCATTTAACGATATTTCTGTATTTTCATGACTATGAAAATTGTACATTCACACTGAAGACATCAAAACTATGAATTAACACATGAGGAATTATATACTTACCAAAAAAGTGTGAAACAACTGAAATTATTTCTTATATTCTAAGTTCTTCAAAGTAGCCACCTTTTGCTTTGATGACTGCTTTGCACACTCTTGGCATTCTCTTGATGTACTTCAAGAGGTAGTCACCGGGAATGGTCTTCCAACAATCTTGAAGGAGTTCCCAGAGATGCTTAGCACTTGTTGGCCCTTTTGCCTTCACTCTGCGGTCCAGCTCACTCCAAACCATCTCAACTGGGTTCAAGTCTGGTGACGGTGGAGGCCTGGTCATCTGGCGTAGTACCCCATCACTCTCCTTCTTAGTCAAATAGCCCTTACACAGCCTGGAGGTGTGTTTGGGGTCATTGTCCTGTTGAAAAATAAATGATGGTTCGTCCATCTAAACACAAACCGGATGTAATAGCATGCCGCTGCAAGATATTGTGGTAGCCATGCTGGTTCAGTATGCCTTCAATTTTGAATAAATCCCCAACATTGTCACCAGCAAGGCACCCCCACACCATCACACCTCCTCCTCCATGCTTCACGGTTGGATCCAGGCATGTAGAGTCCATCCGTTCACGTTTCTGCGTCGCACAAAGACACGGTGGTTGGAACCAAAGATCTCAAATTTGGACTCATCAGACAAAAGCACAGATTTCCACTGGTCTAATGTCCATTCCTTGTGTTCTTTAGCCCAAACAAGTCTCTTCTGCTTGCTGCCTGTCCTTAGCAGTGGTTTCCTAGCAGCTATTTTACCATGAAGGCCTGCTGCACAAAGTCTCCTGTTAACAGTTGTTGTAGAGATGTGTCTGCTGCTAGAACTCTGTGTGGCATTGACCTGGTCTTCAATCTGAGCTGCTGTTAACCTGCGATTTCTGAGGCTGGTTACTCGGATAAACATATCCTTGGAAGCAGAGGTTACTCTTGGTCTTCCTTTCCTGGGGCGGTCCTTATGTGAGCCAGTTTCTTTGTAGCGGTTGTTTTTTGACACTGCACTTGGGGACACGTTCAAAGTTTTCCCAATTTTTCGGACTGACTGACCTTCATTTCTTAAAGTAATGATGGCCACTCGTTTTTCTTTACTTAGCTGCTTTTTTTGCCATAATACAAATTCTAACAGTCTATTCAGTAGGACTATCAGCTGTGTATCCACCAGACTTCTGCACAACACAACTGATGGTCCCAACCCCATTTATAAGGCAAGAAATCGCACATATTAAACCTGACAGGGCACACCTGTGAAGTGAAATCCATTCCCGGTGACTACCTCTTGAAGCTCTTCAAGAGAATGCCAAGAGAGTGCAAAGCAGTCATCAAAGCAAAAGGTGGCTACTTTGAAGAACCTAGAATATAAGACCTAATTTCAGTTGTTTCACACTTTTTTGTTAAGTATATAATTCCACATGTGTTAATTCATAGTTTTGATGTCTTCAATGTACAATTTTCATAGTCATGAAAATACAGAAAAATCTTTAAATGAGAAGGTGTGTCCAAACTTTTGGTCTGTATTATATATATATGTATATATATATATATATATATATATATATGTATATATATATATATATATATACATATATATATATATATACATATATATATATGTGAAAAAATTGGAACAGTATCAAATTACTACCTTACAAGGCATGCAGAGCTCTCCCGACCAGCAATCCAATGGTCAAAAAGTAATAAACTCAAAAAAAAGGAAAAGCAGCACAAAATAATTGAAAAAAAGTGGACTTTAATGCCTGAACGGCGTGGCAACGTTTCGGATGTGTTATCCTTTGTCAAGCAATGAATACAAGAGTGAGACCACATTTTATATCCAACACATAAATATCTCATTAGAAAATCATTAAATATAATAAAGTCAATAGTATTAAACAGTGTTATTGTGCATCATCAGTGTAACAGTGCAATTGTGCAAGTTACTCAGCCCATCAGACCACAGCTATTGACGGGTATTATGAATAACATACTGCGTGAAAATAATTAAAAATAGCTTAATGGCCAATTGTTATTAAAAACAAATCAGGTGTCCTTACTAACGATATTATAATCCAAGTACACTTACATACACAGCTCAGTAATGGCAGCTATGATCACGGCGTTCCCAAGTGCCTACTGCACATGTCTGTGACATCACAGTCAGGGACTCACAATGCTCTGCCCTGCAGCTGCTCAGAGCCTTCCGAGGACCATGCCACCATGTTAGCTAGGGGCGGCTTTGCCCACACGGAGGATGGAACCACATAACTATTGCAATAGCAATATAAAAAATACAGTAGCGATCCTAGTAACCCCGAACTCTGCATTACTCAGGAATTACTGTACAGAATATGAAAAACATGAAAAATAAATAAAGAATATATAATATATAAAATATATATATAAAAAAAAATTATGTACAAAATAAAACTGCTCCATACACGGTCATATGTATAAGAATAGTCTTCTCTACTTGGGAACATACTCGATGTGCCGCCGTATTTAAAGGGACCCAGACATAAGTCTGTAATACGTCACCAAGGTCCAGGAAGCCCCCCTTATTAAAGTGGGGCATCCTGACCCTGAGTAAGGAAACGGAGACCTTTGGGGGCGGGTACCCCCCGCGTTTCTCCTAACCCCTACAGTATGACACACATGACCCAATCTTTGGCTACATCTTCAACATCCCTAGAGAAACATAAAAAACCAAATGACCAAAGGAGGGAAGTTTCCTATGTTTATAAATTCAAGCTTTTATTCTCTGTAATTATATATCCAAAAAAATAATCAAAATATCAAGAGAAATGCAGAGATCAAGGAAAAAGGAAAGCAAAATAATTCACATTATAGAGTAATCAGTACGGATCCATCGTCCATTGTTCAAAGTCGTAGCCACCATATAGTATCTCGGTATGTAAGATAGGACACCCGAAAAAGGACAAATAACTCCATAAGTTTCTTTTAAAACATAAAAAATATATATAAAATACACACTTAGGAGAGAATATAACCACTATCACATTTACATAATTGAATTAAGTTTGAAATCCACATTAAGACCATAAGTTTTTAAAGTATTGAGTTTTTTTATCCATTCCAACTCTTTCTTTTTAAGTAACCGTATACGGTCACCTCCCCTTCTCTGAACTGGTACCATATCAATAATACGGAAGCGCAGTTGTTTTTCAGTATGACATTTCTCCGTGAAATGTTTAGACACTGGTAGATCCAAACGTTTCTTCCTTATGGTATGTCGGTGTTGATTGATTCTAGTCTTGAAATCACACGTAGTTTCACCGACATACCATAAGGAGCAAGGACACTGAAGTAAATATACAGCAAACTCTGAGTCGCATGTCAAATAATGCTGTATCCTATATTCCTCATTCGTGATGGGATGAATGAAATTAGACCCCTTGAGCATCAAATTACAGTTAATACAGGACACGCATGGAAAACAACCTTTCCTACTGTTGCCAGTAAGTGTGGCCTGACCCTGTTTTTTGAATGACCCTATATCGGACTTCACCAGAGTAGATGCAATAGTTCGACTACGTTTATACGAGAAAATTGGTGGTTTAGAGAACTCTTTCACTTCGGGAGAACATTTATATAACATTCCCCAATGTTTGCATATATTGTCAGAAATTTTGCCACTCTCCTCCCAATACGACGTTACAAAAGGAATACGATCAAATTCTTTCAATTTATTTTTTTTCTGTAGTAATTCTTTTCTCGGTAATATATCAACCTTATGTTAGGGGTCGAGTTCCTGCCTCTGCACAGGGGGAATCTCGGGCCATCTCCGCTCCCATTCTTCTCCTGCGGCAGTGGAGCCTGCTCAGCGGAGACATCGATCCCAGCGTCTCGCTCAGTCTGACTCTGTGCTAAGAGTTACTGCTGCGTTTCCTGCTTCTCCCATTGAAGTCAGTGCTGGGCAGCAGCGAGCGGACGCTTCTGGGGCTAAGTCCTGCTTTTCACATTCTGAGCATGCCCTGAGTAAGATCTCTCAGTGGAGATCGAGGGTCACATGATCAGATACTGCAGCTAAGGTCCTTGTAGCTGCTAGGACTAAATCCTGCTTTGCACTCTGAGCATGCCCAGGGCGAGATCTCTCAGTGGAGATCCAGGGTCACATGCTCAGGTGCTGCAGCACTCCATTGGTCCTTCTTTGTAAGGTCCTAAACATGCTGCAACTATTTAAGGCTCGCATGACTGCACGGCCATGCGCTAGTATCAAGTCATATGTGCTTTGCGCCAGTGTGGTTATGCATAAGTGTGTTCAGGGACCCGGCTGAAATAAGCCCCTAGAATACCGGCACCTCCGGTGAGGAGATTATATGAGAGTGTTCAGGGACCCGGCTGAAATAAGCCCCTAGAATACCGGCTTCTCCAGTGAGAAGATTGCATGTTGTATAACCACAGACTGCTTTCAGCTTGGCAGTAAGCTTGTGCTCCTGTGAGGCTAACAGGGCGCAATGCTTTCCTCTCACGGCTGATCTGTGAGGTAACAGAGCTAGTCTATACCGCCAAACAGTGCCACCATTCACTAGCAGCAGGTTCTCCCTGCACGGTGGACCCCGGGCTGCGAACGCACCATTTATAATAAATATCTATTTCTACTCGGTGCGTTCCAATAGCCCTAACAGTATACTAGCGCCAGGGTCTGGCTAGTAAATGGCGGACGGTCAGCGTTTACAGCGGTACATCCAGCAGCTGGAGGGTAGGTTGGCGGCTCTCGAGCGCACAACCTCAGCTGTGGATGTTACCGCAGTCGCTGTTCAGGCTGCAAGTGTAGCTGCAGCCAGTTTGTCCTCTGCCACCCCTGCTCCGACTTTATCCCGTCTCCCGCTTCCAGACAAGTTTGCTGGTGACAGTAAACAATGTCGGGGATTCGTGAGTCAGTGCTCCATACATCTTGAGCTTCTGGCTGCACGTTTTCCTACGGAACGGGCGAAAGTGGGATTTATTTTATCCCTTTTATCGGGCAGGGCGTTGGAGTGGGCAACGCCGCTATGGGAGCGCAATGATCGTGTGGTACAGAGTGCTCCTCTCTTCTTGGACGCTCTGAAACAGGTCTTTTTGGGACCTCGTGTCACCCACGATACCGCGCTCCAATTGTTGGCTACAACCCAGGGTTCGTCCATGGTCAGCCAATTCGCCGTTCAATTCCGGACTCTGGTCTCGGAGCTGGAGTGGCCGGATAAAGTCCTTATTCCGGTGTTCTGGAAAGGACTGGCAGACCATGTGAGGGACGCCTTGGCCACCAGGGAGATTCCCGCCACACTGGAGGAGCTTATTTCTCTATCTACCCGCATCGACCTCCGTTTTAACGAGCGGAGGTTGGAGCGGGCCCAGTGTAGGCAGAGGTTACGGCTGGCTCCCACCTTTGCCAGACCTCTAGAATCTTCCGTTCAGGCGTCCGACTCCCATGAGGCCATGGAGGTCTCTCGAGGGGACCTAAGTCTCGGACCGCTCGAGTACCCGTGGTTTGCAGAAATTGCCAACAAGAGGGACATTATGCCAATAAATGTCCACGGCGGTTGGGTAAACGACCGTGTCTAGTGACCCTTGGAGGAGGTTCTCTAGACACAGCAGCTTTTTCCTTCAAGGGGACAATCATATTAGGCTCTCACTCTCTGACAGTCGAGCTTTGTGTGGACTCCGGAGCTGAGGGGAATTTCATGTCCTCGGTTTTGCTCTGCGCCATACAATACCTCTGGTGATGCTCGCCAAACCGGTGACTGTCAGAATAGTGAACGGGTCAACACTTCCATCTCAGATCACACACCAGACTGTCCCTTTCACCTTAGCTATGTCCCCATCCCACCAGGAGATAGTTTCCCTTCTTGTCCTTCCCGAGGGAATGGATGAGATTCTGCTGGGAATACCCTGGCTCCGTTTCCACTCCCCACATATTGAGTGGTCCTCTGGGAGGATATTGGGTTGGAGTGAATCCTGTAAGGGCAGATGTGTGAAAGAGTGCGTTCAGGTTTCCACCACTGAGATACCCGCAGATCTCTCTTCTCTCCCCAATTCTATTGGTCCTATGCAGACGTCTTCTCCAAAAAGGCTGCGGAGACCCTTCCACCTCACCGCCCCTATGACTGTCCTATAGATCTCTTGCCTGGAGCAGAACCTCCTCGGGGATGTGTCTATCCCCTCTCTCTTCCGGAAACGGAGGCCATGTCCCAATACATCCAGGAGAATTTGGCAAGATGGTTCATTAGGAAGTCAGTGTCACCAGCAGGGGCAGGGTTCTTCTTCGTGCAGAAGAATGGAGAATTACGTCCTTGCATAGATTACAGGGGTCTTAACGCCATCACCGTTAAAAATAAGTATCCGCTGCCCCTGATTTCTGAGCTTTTTGATAGGCTAAGGGGAGCTAAGGTATTTACCAAATTGGATCTGCGGGGTGCTTATAACCTGATTCGCATCCGTGAGGGGGACGAATGGAAGACGGCGTTTAACACCAGAGATGGGCACTATGAGTATCTGGTGATGCCCTTCGGGCTCTGTAATGCCCCAGCCGTTTTCCAAGACTTTGTCAACGACATCTTCCGGGATATGCTTTCCACCTCGGTCGTAGTCTATCTGGATGATATTCTCATCTTTTCTCCAGATATTGACTCCCACCGGAGAGATGTTGGCAGAGTCTTCGACCTCTTACGGGCAAATTCTCTCTATGCAAAGTTGGAGAAGTGTATGTTTGAGCAGGAGTCTTTACCTTTCCTGGGCTATATCATCTCCGCCCAGGGATTGGCTATGGATCTTGCCAAACTACAGGCTGTGATGGACTGGCAAGAACCCCATTCTCTTAAAGCGGTGCAGCGCTTTATGGGGTTTATTAATTATTACCGCCAGTTCATTCCCCACTTCTCAACTTTGGTAGCTCCCTTGGTAGCCCTCACCAAGAAGGGAGCGAATCCCAAATTGTGGTCTGAAGAGGTCTCCAGGGCCTTTTCTTCTATTAAATCCCATTTTGCTAGCGCTCCCATCTTGCATCGTCCCGATGTTGATAAGCCGTTCATAATGGAGGTGGATGCCTCTTCCGTTGGTGCAGGAGCAGTCCTCTGCCAAAAGGATGCTCAAGGTCGGAAGCATCCGTGCTTCTTCTTCTCCAAGACCTTCACACCTGCGGAGAGGAATTATTCCATTGGGGACAGGGAGTTGCTAGCGATGAAGCTGGCTTTCTCGGAGTGGAGACATCTCTTGGAGGGGGCTTGTTTTCCCTTTCAGGTCTTCACGGACCACAAAAATTTGTTATACCTGCAAAACAGCCCAGCGGCTAAATTCTCGCCAGGCCAGATGGTCCTTGTTCTTCTCCCGGGTCCACTTCACCCTTCATTATCTCGCTGGGGAGAAGAACATTCGTGCAGACGCTCTCTCTCGCTCTGTTGTGTCATCTGAGGAGGAGGAGGGGGAGCCTCGGCTTATTGTCCCTTCAGAGAGCCTGAGAACCGTAGCGCCGGTTTCGCTTGAGTCTGTGCCTCCCGGCAAGACTTTTGTGCCCATTAATTTGCGACCGGAAGTTCTCTCTTGGGCTCATTCGTCCAGGGTGGGTGGACACTTTGGGACAAAGAGGACATCTGAGCTACTGGCGAGGACGTACTGGTGGCCACATATGGTCCGGGATGTCAGAGATTATATTCAAGCGTGTGTCTCCTGCGCCAAAAAAAAATCTCCTCGTCAAAGGCCAGCTGGGTTACTCTATCCCTTGCAGATAGGCCCTGGGAGATGGTCGGGATGGACTTTGTTGTGAGTTTCCCCAAGTCTCGCGGCTGTACCATCATTTGGGTCATCACCGATCATTTCTCAAAAATGGTGCATTTGGTGCCGCTACCACGGTTACCTTCTGCACGGGCCTTGGCAGCGTTGTTCATAAAACACATCTTCCGCCTACATGGTATGCCAGACAAAATTGTCAGTGACCGGGGTCCCCAGTTTGCGTCTCGGTTCTGGAGAGAGTTTTGTCGTCTTCTCAGCATTGAGTTGAATCTCTCTTCCGCATATCATCCCGAGACGAATGGGTTGGTAGAGAGGGCCAACCAGACCTTGGTCACATACCTGCGACATTTTGTTTCAGCCAGGCAGGATGACTGGGCATCCTTGCTATCGTGGGCAGAGTTTGCACTGAACAATGCTGTAGCTGACTCCACTGGACAAACACCATTCCTCCTCAACTATGGTCAGCATCCACGGGTCCCTGTGCCTATGCCTGTGTCTTCCGCCGACTTCAGGGTGGCAGACTGGGCTGTGGAGGCGCGGGATATTTGGGACCGCACTCAGGATGCCATTTGGGCCTCCAAGGAGAGAATGAGGTCCTCCGCCGATGCACATCGGCGCCCCGCTCCGACCTTTGCTCCTGGCGACTTGGTGTGGCTCTCTGCCCATAACATCAGGCTGCGAGTTGAGTCCACTAAATTTGCTCCTCGCTACTTGGGTCCATTCAAGGTCCTCGAACAGGTTAATCCTGTGGTCTATCGTTTGGCCCTTCCGCCACGCCTGAGTATCACCGACACCTTTCATGTGTCCCTCTTGAAACCCGTGTATATGTCCCGGTTTTCCGAGTCATCTGCTGGGACATCGGGTTCGTCTACGGACGATTATGAGGTAAACGCTATTTTGGGGTGCAAGGTGGTACGTGGCAAAAAATTTTATTTGGTGGACTGGAAGGGTTACGGCCCTGAGGATAGGTCCTGGGAGCCTGCTGAGCACATTCGGGCTCCACAGCTCATTGCTGCCTTCGAACATAGCGAGGCCCAAGGAGGGAGGGGCCCTAGGAGGGGGGTAATGTTAGGGGTCGAGTTCCTGCCTCTGCACAGGGGGAATCTCGGGCCATCTCCGCTGCGGTCTCCTATTCTTCTCCTGCCGCAGTGGAGCCTGCTCAGCGGAGACGTCGATCCCAGCGTCTCACTCAGTCTGACTCTGTGCTAAGAGTTACTGCCGCGTTTCCTGCTTCTCCCATTGAAGTCAGTGCTGGGCAGCAGCGAGCGGACGCTTCTGGGGCTAAGTCCTGCTTATCACATTCTGAGCATGCCCTGAGTAAGATCTCTCAGTGGAGATCGAGGGTCACATGATCAGATACTGCAGCTAAGGTCCTTGTAGCTGCTAGGACTAAATCCTGCTTTGCACTCTGAGCATGCCCAGGGCGAGATCTCTCAGTGGAGATCCAGGGTCACATGCTCAGGTGCTGCAGCACTCCATTGGTCCTTCTTTGTAAGGTCCTAAACATGCTGCAACTATTTAAGGCTCGCATGACCGCACGGCCATGCGCTAGTATCAAGTCATATGTGCTTTGCGCCAGTGTGGTTATGCATAAGTGTGTTCAGGGACCCGGCTGAAATAAGCCCCTAGAATACCGGCACATCCGGTGAGGAGATTGTATGAGAGTGTTCAGGGACCCGGCTGAAATAAGCCCCTAGAATACCGGCTTCTCCGGTGAGGAGATTGCATGTTGTATAACCACAGACTGCTATCAGCTTGGCAGTAAGCTTGTGCTCCTGTGAGGCTAACAGGGCGCAGTGCTTTCCTCTCGCGGCTGCTCTGTGAGGTAACAGAGCTAGTCTATACCGCCAAACAGTGCCACCATTCACTAGCAGCAGGTTCTCCCTGCACGGAGGACCCCGGGCTGCGAACGCACCATTTATAATAAATGTCTATTTCTACTCGGTGCGTTCCGCTAGCCCTAACACCTTATTCTTCTGTGTTTGCAACAATTTTTTTGGATAACCTCTTTCAGAGAATTTCCTACTTGTCCCTTCCATAGATTTTTTTAAAGAATCTTCATTACTTTCAATTCTTTTGACCCGCAAAACCTGTCTGTACGGGATTGATTCTTTAGTTTTTCTGGGGTGTTGACTATTGAAAAGCAATAAATCATTTTTATCTGTGGCTTTAGTAAACAATTGAGTAGTAAATTTACCATTCTCAATTTGAACATTAACATCCAAAAATTGTATGTTAGTACACGAGTGTACAACGGTGAATTTAATTTTTTCATCAATTGTATTCAGGTAGTCATGAAATTTAAGTAAGGACTCTATTGTACCCGTCCATACGAGGAAGACATCGTCTATGTATCTCCACCACGCGGCCACTTGGCCGAAGTGATGGGACACATAGACGAAGTCCTCCTCGATGACACTCATAACTATATTTGCATACGCGGGCGCCATGTTCGCGCCCATGGCGGTCCCGCGTAATTGCAAATAAAAAGTGTCTCCAAATAAAAAATAGTTTCTAGTCAACACTAGTTCCAACAGCTGTATTACAAAACCCCTGGCCTCGCTAGAATAGTGGGTAGTTAGTAACTTTTTATTCACTGCGGCGAGCCCCCGAGCGTGGTCAATCGAGGTATATAGCGAAGTGACATCGAACGATGTCAAAACCACTTCGCCAAACACCTCAATCCCACTTATTTGCCTGAAACTGGCGTTTTTGCATATACCAGTGAGGATGGGGAGAGAATTATTAGAGAGGTGGAAACAAATGCCACCTTTCCTAGTACACCCTCATTACATGATCTTAAATTGAAATATGAAAATACTTTAAAGAAATCCACAATATTGCAATTACATCTCATTACTTTGAGTGAATACTATAAAGCTAAAAAAATTCCAAGAGGCCTTCGGTCTAATATCCGCCCCAACTTAATGACTAATGACTCACTCTTCTGTGCAAGATTTAGTATAATTTCAAATCAGTATGGTTTGGACATTGTCCTTTTAAATATCGAATACCTACAACAAGAATTAAAAAAAGTTGATTTGGATATACCAGTGCTGGAATCTGAGATTAAGAGCCTTCTGAGAGAAGATGAATGGACTAGTTTCAGAGAGTTGCTGAAAACTAAATTTGATAAGTTGCTCCTTGAGTTGGAAGAGGTGAAACAGAGGAAATGGAATCGCGATATGGAAGACTATAGGGAAGGAAATATTTATAATTGGCAGAGAGAGACCTCAGGAAACTGGAGGAAAAAAGTTTTTTTCCCAAAAAAAGACTTTGTTTGCACATATGACAGTAATTTTTTGCAATTTAACCATGACTCTTTCAGGTTTGGATTCCCCAAAAGAAAAGCTGAAGAACACAGGAAAAGGGGAGGAAAAAAACACCGGAGACAGCAAAAAAGAGAAAAAAGGGAAATACAAATCACCAGCGGAAAAACAAGTGGCAACGAGGAGCAAGGATCAGGTTTAATTGTGAATATTTCTAAAAAAAACTCTTACTGAATGCCAGGTATCGGCCCTGAATAAGGGTTTATCATTTGGACTTAGTACCCATGTGAACTGGTTCCAATTAAGCCTTGACTTGCAGAACTTCTTTAGGTTGATTAAGCTAAGGGATTGGTTTTGTCATAATCCAGGTATAGAAAAGGTGTCTGTTAGTGAATTTAATTTAAAACAGGTATCCCTTAGGAAAAAGAGTAACTTTATTCCTTTAGTTAATTCTCCAGTTATAGAAGCATTTATATCTGCTGTGAGCGATGATATTGAGAAGTAAAAAAATGGGTGTCCAAAAAGATTCGAGCATCCTAATATGACAGTGGGGGAAATGGAAGCCTTACAAGAGCTAGCACAAAATGAAGAAATAATTAAAAAAAAGGCGGATAAGGGAGGTGCAGTGGTTGTCTTAGATAGAACTGAATATATTGAGGAAATTAAGGGACAATTGGAGGACCCGGGGGTGTACGAGAGATTGTCTCATGATCATAAGTTTGATATAGCAAGAGAAATCAAGACAATCTTAGAGAATGCTGTACATAAACAAATTATTGACCAGGATTTATATGATTTTCTGACCATTAAATTTCCAGTGACACCGGTAATATACACGCTACCAAAGATCCACAAATCTCTCGTGCACCCCCCGGGTAGACCAATAGTGTCAGGATGCGGCTCTATTTTTTCAAATATTGGGATTTTTCTGGATAAAATCCTTAACCCAATTGCTGGTTGCACGGACTCATTTGTTAGAGACACCACTGATTTTTTTGAAAAAATAAGTGGGATTGAGGTGTTTGGCGAAGTGGTTTTGGCATCGTTCGATGTCACTTCGCTATATACCTTGATTGACCACGCTCGGGAGCTCGCCGGAGTGAATAAAAAGTTACTAACTACCCACTATTCTAGCGAGGCCAGCGGTTTTGTAATACAACTGTTGGAACTAGTGTTGAATAGAAACTATTTTTTATTTGGAGACACTTTTTATTTGCAATTACGCGGGACCGCCATGGGCGCAAACATGGCGCCCGCATATGCAAATATAGTTATGAGTGTCATTGAGGAGGACTTCGTCTATGTGTCCCACCACTTCGGCCAAGTGGCCGCGTGGTGGAGATACATAGACGATGTCTTCCTCGTATGGACGGGTACAATAGAGTCCTTACTTAAATTTCATGACTACCTGAATACAATTGATGAAACAATTAAATTCACCCTTGTACACTCATGTACTAACATACAATTTTTGGATGTTAATGTTCAAATTGAGAATGGTAAATTTACTACTCAATTGTTTACTAAAGCCACAGATAAAAATGATTTATTGCTTTTCAATAGTCAACACCCCAGAAAAACTAAAGAGTCAATCCCCTACAGTCAGCTTTTACGGGTCAAAAGAATTGAAAGTAATGAAGATTCTTTAAAAAAATCTATGGAAGGGACATGTAGGAAATTCTCTGAAAGAGGTTATCCAAAAAAATTGTTGCAAATACAGAAGAATAAGGTTGATATATTACAAAGAAAAGAATTACTACAGAAAAAAACTAAATTGA
The DNA here is from genome assembly GCF_032444005.1 of Ranitomeya imitator. NCBI lineage: Eukaryota > Metazoa > Chordata > Amphibia > Anura > Dendrobatidae > Ranitomeya > Ranitomeya imitator. The sequence goes on along the minus strand of NC_091287.1, from coordinate 327,942,711 downwards.
AAGAATTTGATCGTATTCCTTTTGTAACGTCGTATTGTGAGGAGAGTGGCAAAATTGCTGATATTATATGCAAACATTGGGGAATGCTATATAAATGTTCTCCCGAAGTGAAGGAGTTCTCTAAACCACCAATTTTCTCATATAAATGTAGTCGAACTATTGCGTCTACTCTGGTGAAGTTCGATATAGGGTCATTCAAAAAACAGGGTCAGGCCACACTTACTGGCAACAGTAGGAAAGGTTGTTTTCCATGCGTGTCCTGTATTAACTGTAATTTGATGCTCAAGGGGTCTAATTTCTTTCATCCCATCACGAATGAGGAATATAGGATACAGCATTATTTGACATGCGACTCAGAGTTTGTTGTATATTTACTTCAGTGTCCTTGCTCCTTATGGTATGTCGGTGAAACTACGTGTGATTTCAAGACTAGAATCAATCAACACCGACATACCATAAGGAAGAAACGTTTGGATCTACCAGTGTCTAAACATTTCACGGAGAAATGTCATACTGAAAAACAACTGCGCTTCCGTATTATTGATATGGTACCGGTTCAGAGAAGGGGAGGTGACCGTATACGGTTACTTAAAAAGAAAGGGTTGGAATGGATAAAAAAACTCAATACTTTAAAACCTTATGGTCTTAATGTGGATTTCAAACTTAATTCAATTATGTAAATGTGATAGTGGTTATATTCTCTCCTAAGTGTGTATTTTATATATTTTTTTTATGTTTTAAAAGAAGCTTATGGAGTTATTTGTCCTTTTTCGGGTGTCCTACCTTACATACCGAGATACTATATGGTGGCTACGACTTTGAGCAATGTACGATGGATCCGTACTGATTACTCTATAATGTGAATTATTTTGCTTTCCTTTTTCCTTGATCTCTGCATTTCTCTTGATATTTTGATTATTTTTTTGGATATATAATTACAGAGAATAAAAGCTTGAATTTATAAACATAGGAAACTCCCCTCCTTTGGTCATTTGGTTTTTTATGTTTCTCTAGGGATGTTGAAGATGTAGCCAAAGATTGGGTCATGTGTGTCATACTGTAGGGGTTAGGAGAAACGCGGGGGGTACCCGCCCCCAAAGGTCTCCGTTTCCTTACTCAGGGTCAGGATGCCCCACTTTAATAAGGGGGGCTTCCTGGACCTTGGTGACGTATTACAGACTTATGTCTGGGTCCCTTTAAATACGGCGGCACATCGAGTATGTTCCCAAGTAGAGAAGACTATTCTTATACATATGACCGTGTATGGAGCAGTTTAATTTTGTACATAATTTTTTTTTATATATATATATTTTATATATTATATATTCTTTATTTATTTTTCATGTTTTTCATATTCTGTACAGTAATTCCTGAGAAATTAAGTTAAAGGACACAGTAAGCACCTAATATACCCACAATTCTCGCCTAAATATGAATATAAATTGTAATGTATCTCATGGGGTTAGGGTGCACTGTGAAAGCTTTAGTGGATAACCACTGAGAAAGGGGAACCAAACCACCTGCCCACCACAGGATAAGAAATCACCAGAGGGTACCACAGCACTAATATCATTAATATGCCTTTATTACATATACTTGGCAATTCATACATCAAATAATATATTTTTTTTTAAAAATGAGTACATATATAAAAAAGAAATAAAAAACAAACAAAACGCAGGAACAATATTTGTATGGGACACAGAAGTCCCAAAAGTAAAAAGGAACAAGTTAATAACCCACCGGGGATAACAAAGCCATTGCTCGCTGTGCTACATTAGAGTGTATATATACAAATTAATAGTTCTGTAATAGATCCAAAAATTATATGAAATAGGATTATATATAGCCCATATAGAATCTGCTATAAAAAAATAAAATAAACTAGTGAAACCAAAACCACTTCATATATCTGTTGTTAAAAAAATAAATAAAAAACAGTGCAAAACTCTCATAAAATTTATATATGAATGTTCATAGACAACAATAGTGCTGAAAAAAATAATTCATAAAAAAGTATGAGGAGGATTATAGCAGCGTACTTCCTATAAAGTGTGCAAGTGCATAAAGTGATAATATCATAGCGAGGTAGATGGAAGCTATATTAGTTCATTGCAAATAAAATGTCAGAGTGCAAAAAGTAATGATGGCAATGATAGCACAGTGAGGTAGATGGGGATTGTGCTAGCTTACTGCATATATATGTGCTAAACAGCCAAGGTAAGCCGTGGGTTAATAAGCATACAATCTATCGACTCACTATATATATATATATATATATATATATATATATATATATATATATATACCCACGTGCAAACAAATAATAATAACTAATTAATGACTGAACTGGCAAACCATAGCCGCAGATAAGCTCCCTGTATGGTAGCTAATTAATAACTAAGCGAGCAAACCATAGCCGCACATAAGCTTATCATAGCTACCTGTGGGATAAGACTGGGTCCAGGACCTGCGTGCGCCCGACGCGCGTTTCGGATGTCTTTCCTTCGTCAGGGTCAAATAGCCCTTACACAGCCTGGAGGTGTGTTTGGGGTCATTGTCCTGTTGAAAAATAAGTGATGGTCCAACTAAATGCAAATCGGATGGAATAGCATGCTTCTGCAAGATGCTGTGGTAGCCATGCTGGTTCAGTATGCCTTCAATTTTGAATAAATCTCCAACAGTGTCACCAGCAAAGCACCCCCACACCATCACACCTCTTCCTCTATGCTTCACGTGGGAAACAGGCATGTAGATTCCATCCGTTCACCTTTTCTGCATCGCACAAAGACACGGTGGTAGGAACCAAAGATCTCAAATTTTGGACTCATCAGACCAAGCACAGATTTCCACTGGTCTAATGTCCATTCCTTGTGTTCTTTAGCCCAAACAAGTCACTTCTGCTTGTTGTCTGTCCTTAGCAGTGTTTTCCTAGCAACTATTTTACCATGAAGGCCTGCTGCACAAAGTCTCCTCTTAACAGTTGTTGTAGAGATATGTCTGCTGCTAGAACTCTGTGTGGCATTGACCTGGTCTCTAATCTGAGCTGCTGTTAACCTACGATTTCTGAGGCTGATGACTCGGATAAACTTATCCTCAGAAGCAGAGGTGACTCTTGGTCTTCCTTTCCTGGGGCAGTCCTCATGTGAGCCAGTTTCTTTGTAGTGCTTGATGGGTTTTGCAACTGCACTTGGGGACACTTTCAAAGTTTTCCCAATTTTTTGTACTGACTGACCTTCAGTTCTTAAAGTAATGATGGCCACTCGTTTTTCTTTACTTAGCTGCTTTTTTCTTGCCATATTACAAATTCTAACAGTCTATTCAGTAGGACTATCAGCTGTGTATCTACCAGACTTCTGCACAACACAACTGATGGTCCCAACCCCATTTATAAGGCAAGAAATCCCACTTATTAAACCTGACAGGGCACACCTGTGAAGTGAAAACCATTTCAGATGACTACCTCTTGAAGCTCATCAAAAGAATGCCAAAAGTGTGCAAAGCAGTCATCAAAGCAAAAGGTGGCTACTTTGAAAAACCTAGAATATAAGACATAATTTCAGTTGTTTCACACTTTTTTGTTAAGTATATAATTCCACATGTGTTAATTCACAGTTTTGATGCTTTCAGTGTGAATTTACAATTTTCATAGTTATGAAAATACAGAAAAATCTTTAAATAAGAAGGTGTGTCCAAACTTTTGGTCTGTACTGTATACAGTGGGGCAAAAAAGTATTTAGTCAGTCAGCAATAGTGCAAGTTCCACCACTTAAAAAGATGAGAGGCGTCTGTAATTTACATCATAGGTAGACCTCAACTATCAGAGACAAACTGAGAAAAAAAAATCCAGAAAATCACATTGTCTGTTTTTTTAACATTTTATTTGCATATTATGGTGGAAAATAAGTATTTGGTCAGAAACAAAATTTCATCTCAATACTTTGTAATATATCCTTTGTTGGCAATGACAGAGGTCAAACGTTTTCTGTAAGTCTTCACAAGGTTGCCACACACTGTTGTTGGTATGTTGGCCCATTCCTCAATGCAGATCTCCTCTAGAGCAGTGATGTTTTTGGCTTTTCGCTTGGCAACACGGACTTTCAACTCCCTCCAAAGGTTTTCTATAGGGTTGAGATCTGGAGACTGGCTAGGCCACTCCAGGACCTTGAAATGCTTCTTACGAAGCCACTCCTTCGTTGCCCTGGCGGTGTGCTTTGGATCATTGTCATGTTCAAAGACCCAGCCACGTTTCATCTTCAATGCCCTTGCTGATGGAAGGAGGTTTGCACTCAAAATCTCACGATACATGGCCCCATTCATTCTTTCATGTACCCGGATCAGTCGTCCTGGCCCCTTTGCAGAGAAACAGCCCCAAAGCATGATGTTTCCACCACCATGCTTTACAGTAGGTATGGTGTTTGATGGATGCAACTCAGTAGTCTTTTTCCTCCAAACACGACAAGTTGTGTTTCTACCAAACAGTTCCAGTTTGGTTTCATCAGACCATAGGACATTCTCCCAAAACTCCTCTGGATCATCCAAATGCTCTCTAGCAAACTTCAGATGGGCCCGGACATGTACTGGCTTAAGCAGTGGGACACGTCTGGCACTGCAGGATCTGAGTCCATGGTGGCGTAGTGTGTTACTTATGGTAGGCCTTGTTACATTGGTCCCAGCTCTCTGCAGTTCATTCACTAGGTCCCCCCGCGTGGTTCTGGGATTTTTGCTCACCGTTCTTGTGATCATTCTGACCCCACGGAGTGGGATTTTGCGTGGAGCCCCAGATCGAGGGAGATTATCAGTGGTCTTGTATGTCTTCCATTTTCTAATTATTGCTCCCACTGTTGATTTCTTCACTCCAAGCTGGTTGGCTATTGCAGATTCAGTCTTCCCAGCCTGGTGCAGGGCTACAATTTTGTTTCTGGTGTCCTTTGACAGCTCTTTGGTCTTCACCATAGTGGAGTTTGGAGTCAGACTGTTTGAGGGTGTGCACAGGTGTCTTTTTATACTGATAACAAGTTTAAACAGGTGCCATTACTACAGGTAATGAGTGGAGGAAAGAGGAGACTCTTAAAGAAGAAGTTACAGGTCTGTGAGAGCCAGAAATCTTGATTGTTTGTTTCTGACCAAATACTTATATTCCACCATAATATGCAAATAAAATGTTAAAAAAACAGACAATGTGATTTTCTGGATTTTTTTTTCTCAGTTTGTCTCCCATAGTTGAGGTCTACCTATGATGTAAATTACAGACGCCTCTCATCTTTTTAAGTGGTGGAACTTGCACTATTGCTGACTGACTAAATACTTTTTTGCCCCACTGTATCTGTGCATAATATCAGCAAGTTACATGTTTGGAAGCCCAGGTAATGGATCTAAATGTGCAGCTTGCAACACTCAGGAGCATTGCATGCCTAGAAAGTAGTTTCGAGCTCAAGGAGCATGCGCTAGTGATTTGGAGGAGGGTGGATGTGTGGAAGATCAGAACTCAGAAGTAGGTAGCTGAGTAACAGTTAGAAGAAGGGGTAGGAGGAAAAGTGCCACTGAGCCTATTCGTGATCTGGCACAACCTAGTAAATATACCTGTTTGGCTGATATTAGGAATGCAGGCCCAGGACTACAATCACTACAGCAGGGTGTTGCTCATAGCAACTAGGAAAATGACTGCTGTATGAAGGAGGGAGATAGGAATGCAGTAAAGGCCAGACAGATGTTTGTGGTAGGGGACTCTATAATTTGGCCGATAGACAGGGTCATCTGCCTATGAGACTGTGAATGTGGAACAGTTTGTTGTCTGCCAGATGCTCCAGTTCGATATATTGCAGATCTGATAGACAGAAATATTTAAATAGGAGATCCTTATGTCAGCCACAGATTACAGTGTGGTGGGCATTATGGAACCCTGGCTTGATGAAAGCCATGACTGAGTGACAAACGTAGAGGGTTACACTATGGGCAGCATGGTAGCTCAGTGGTTAGCACTATTGCTTTCCAATGCTGGAGTCATTATTTCATATCCCACCAAGGACAACATCTGCAAAGGGTTTGTATGTTCTTCCTGTGTTTGCAAGGGTTTCCTCCGGGTTTTCCGATTTCCTCCCATGCTCCAAGACATACTGATAGGGAATAAATGTTTAAATAAATGTTTAAACAGGGAGCATTTGGAAAGCAGTGACCATACTATAGTAGGTTTCAATGTAATTTCCAATGAAACATTCAAAAGAGGAAATGCAAAAACCTAGCACTTTAGGAAAGTTGATGTCAACAAATTAAGGGAAGAGCTTAGTTGTGTAGACTGGGAACATGCCATGGTAACTGGGGATACTGAACGTAAATGGGGCAAGTTTAAGGATATACTATTAGAATAATGTAGAAAACTTATACTTTCTGGTAATAAAATGTCCAGGAATAAAAAGAAACCATTATGGATAAATAAGACAGTACGAAGTTTAGTAAGACAAAAACAAAGGGCATTCAATATCTTGAAGGCCAAGAATACAGAGATAGCATTTCAGGAGTATAAAGATCGCACTAAGAAATGTAAAAAATTAATCAAACTAGCAAAGTTATCTACAGAGAAGCTAGCAACATTAAATTAAATCCCCAAAAATGTATAAATACATCAATGCCAAAAATAAAAAAAATGGATGGTATCAGCCCCTTAAAAGACAATAATAACACAATAATTATAGAGGACAAAGAAAAGGCTGAGATATTAAACAAGCATTTTTCATCCATGTTCACCGATTAACTGTTTGTTCCAGGGATCATTCAACAAGGCAAAAAACAAAGTTCATCACGTGATATAACCAGTTTAACACAAGAAGCAGTACACCTGTGTCTGAGCAAATTAAATATTGACAAATCTCCCTGGCCATATGGCAGTCATCCACCGATATTGAGGAATTGAGCACAGTGATTGCCAGACCTATGTATCTCTTCTTCTTAGACTCTCTAGATGCAGGGTTGGTGTACAGGATTGGAGGATGGCTGACATGGTACCGATATTTAAGAAAGGTAAGAAGGTGGATCCAGGCATCTACTCTCCGGTAAGGGTATGTTTCCACGTTCAGGAAACGCTGCATTTTTGACGCTGCGTTGAGCTGCAGCGTCAAAAAAGCAGCATCCAGATGTTACAGCATAGTGGAGGGGATTTCATGAAATCCCGTCTCCACTATGCAATAAAAGACACATGCGGCATACCTGCAAAAACGCACATGCGGCATGTCTTTTAAGAACGCAGCATGTCCTTACATTGCAGAAAAGCGCAAGGACAGCGCAGGTGACCTGCCAGTGACCTCAAGTGCAGATTTGGTCAGGATTTTTACCTGCATAAAATCCTGACCAAATCCTGATGCAATCCTGAACGTGGACACATACCCTAAGTCTGACATCAGTAGTGTAAAAGTTTTTGAGAGCATTATAAGAGATGACCTGCAAAGATATGTTGCAGAGAATAATATAATAATTGACAACCAGCATGGATTTATGAAAGAAAGATCATAAAAACCCAGCATGTTGGTTAGCCATGAAGAGGTAAGTGCCAATCTAGATGTTCGTAATGCAGTTCATGTGATTTATCTGGTCATAGCAAAGGCATTTAATACTGTAGCACATAGCCTTATACTGAAGCAACAGATGCAGGGACTAGGGGAAACTGTATTCAGATGGGTAAGAAATTGGCTAAAAGACAGCAAACAAAGTGTTGCTGTAAATAGTACGTTCTCTAAATGGGAGTTTGGGTACCACAGTGGTGCTGCCTTCCTCTCGAGGAGTGTAGCGCCATGCCTAGAGACAAGTAGGATCCCTTTGGCAGGTAAGCTGTACACACAACACATTCTAACTCCAGGCCAGAATGGGGAGCTCAAAACCCTGTTTGAGGGGAACTTCCCTGAATTCCATCCTGGTCTGAGGGAGGAGTTAGTCAGTCTGGGAGAGACTAGAGACAGGGAAGGAGCAGTGAAGTGATTAGGAGCTCAAGGAGGTGGCGATTGGGCCTCCTTTGAGCCAGAGCACAGATTGTGGATAACTGCAAGGTCCACAGTAGAACTGGAGGGCATAGGACTATAAATTGTAAATTGCCCATACTAAACCTGAGGTACAGCAGTAGTTAGAGGCTGAAGTCACCGTGTCAGAGACCCCAAGAGAACAGCTCAAGTTGCCTACCATGCAGGTACTGTCCGAGGACAGGAGAGAGAGAAAGGGGTACCTTGCCAGCAAGCTACAAGTAGCAAGGGACCAGAAAACCAGCGCATAGTGGAAGTCTCCAAACCTGACCTGCCAAGGGGATTTCCTTCTGCACCTGTTGCTGGTACCCTGGACTGAGGCTGACTACTACTTCAGTAAACCAGGTAAAGACTGCAACCTGCTGTCCTCCGTTATTTACCGGCAACCCTCCATCCTTGCCACACACCTTGGGAGCCCTGGGAACCCCACTTCACCTGTGGAAGTGTCATCATCTTCCTGCAACAACATCAACCAGAGGACCCCTTTAAGCAGCGTCGGTCCCCTCTGATCGAGAACCACAGGTGGTGTCACAAATATACTTTATTCCAAAATACCCTTTAAAGACTTTTCCCCTTTACCTGAGTGCCCAGCGCATGGACCGGGTGCCTGCCACCGTGGCCACCCCTTTAATTGTGACAGGACCCAGTGCCGAGTACTCCAGGCCCTGGCGGGCGACTCAGGGGTACCACAGGGATCTGTACTAGAACCAGTTCTTTTTAACCTCTGTATTAATGACCTTGCGGATGGGATTGAGTAATGCGCCAGTCTTTGCTGATGACACCAAACTATCTAGGATATTAAAATCTGACCTTAACAATGCAATAATATAAACACTTGGCAAATGAGATTTAAAGTAGGTAAATGTATAGTATTGCTGCATATACATTAAATGGGAGTAGACTTGGGACTACAGAAAAGGAGAACGACTTTGGCATTCTGGTTACAAGAAAGATGAGCAGCAGTATTCAATGTCAAGCAGCAGCCGCAAACGCAAACACAATTTTATGGTATATAAAAAGAGATAAAATATGTCAATGCAAACATATTGTTACCCCTCTATAAAGAAATTAGAGTCAGTTCAAGGGCGGGCAAATAGATTATTACTAGGGATGGAAGGCCTCTCATATGATGACAGGTTGGAAAAGTTGGGCTTGTTTAGCTTAGAAAAAAAGATGCCTCAGATGAGATCTCCTTTATATGTAAATATATGTGTGGTCAGTACAAGGGACTGGCATATGGCTTATTCCATCCAAAGACCATACTAACGACCAGTGGGCACTCATTACGGGTGGAGGGAAGGCAATTCCGGCAACTAAATAGGAAAGGCTTCCTAGAGCAGTCATAATGTGGAATGCCCTATCACAAGAGGTAGTAATGTTAAACATAATAACAGCCTTTAAAGAAAGGGCTGAGTGATTCCTCAATACTCATAACATTGGGGGTTATAGTTAATTGTAGTGAAAAAATTTACAATTGGTAGAGAACCGTTGAACGTGATGGACCCAAGTCTTTTTTCAACCTATGTAACTGTGTAACTATGAAAGATTACATGATATAGAAAAGAAATAGAGGACCTCACTGACCACAAAAGCTTACACTTTACTGGTTAGAAGAACCCACTGACAAAAGCTTATACTGCACAGGAGAGAGCGAGAACCCAAATGACCATAAAAGCTTACACTCTACAGAGAGAGAGACCTTGCTGACTATAAGAGTTTACAAGCTTCTGCAGAGAGTGAAATGGAGTACCCAACTGATCAGAAGAGCTTACAGTTTATATGAGAGAGAGAGTACCCAACTGATCATAAGGTCTCATATTTTACAGGTGAAACAGAGAAAAACCTACTTACCATAAAAGCTTACACTCTGCAAGAGAGAGATAGAGGAGCCAATTGATCATAAGTGCTTACACTCTACATGAAAGAAAGAGAGAGCACCTTGCTGACCATAAGAGTTATATTCTACATGAGAGAAATAATGGACCCAACTGATCATAAGCGCTTATACTTTACAGAAGAGAGAGAAAGAGAGGACCCCACTAACCATAAGACACACACACTACAGAAGTGAGAGACTTACCTTTGACTCTGGAGATGGAAAATGACTCTGCGGTGCAATCGCTGTTCTGCTGGGAACCATTGATCTGTGATGGCTCAGATACTGAAAACCAATGTACAAGGTACCATATATACTCGAGTATAAGCCGAGATTTTCAGCCCATTTTTTTAGGCTGAAAGTGCTCCTCTCGGCTTATACTCGAGTCATTGTCCCTGGGGGGTCGGCGGGGGAGGGGGAGCGGCGGCTGTGACATACTCACCTTCTCTTGGCGAGGTCCCTGCATCTCCGATGGTCTCCAGCTGCCGGCAGCTCTTCCAGCTTTGAGCGGTCACATGGTGCTGCTCATTACAGTAATGAATATGGATGCGACTCCACTCCCATAGGGGAGGAGCTGCATATACATTACTGTAATGAGCGGTACCAGTGACTAGAGTTGAGCGACCTTGACCTTTTTAGAGTCGAGCCGGGTTTTGCGAAACCCGACTATGTCCAAAGTCGGGTCGAGTGAAATCGGCCGATTATGACGTAAAGTCGGGATCGACCGAAACACGAAACCCAATGCAAGTCAATGGGGCAGCATAGTCGGCAGTGAGTGGGGGCCAGGAAAACACCTAGAGTGGCCATTTTAATGTCAAAACCATCCATTCTTCTTAATGAAGCTTGTCAAGCGTAATTTACCTTATAATAATTGGAAGGCATTTGAAATTGGGGGTCATTTGGCTAAAGTTGTGGGGGGTAGGGCTGGTTCAAGTAATTAGTGGGCCCAGGAAATCTGGACCACGTCACGGCAGTGGAGCAGGGAGAGGTAAGTATTTCAACTTTGCAAGTGCTGTGAACCTGAGCAAGCAGGGGGGGCCCACTCGTTGGCATTGGCACTGGCACAGGGCCCCTCAAAGTACAGCGGTGTGTTTGCACGGCGGGGGCGCCTCCCACCGGCAGCAACACTTTTGCGTACTATGAGAGGCCCTGTGCCAGTGACGTCGCCAACTAGTATTCCTCCCCCCACCTGATGAAGGAACCTGCACTTTCATCTGCACCTTCCTCTTTGTCCCCGTGTAAGGTGGTATGGTATGCGGGAAGAGCAACCTGACTTTCAGCAGGGTCACAATGTTGTTGTGTAGCGTGCACGGGGAATGTTGCGTTATGGGTCAATGTACCAGCAGACTCATCTATCACTGGCTGGGCAATGGGCACGATGAAGTGGAAACACAGATATAGGCCCAAAGAAGAAAGTGGGCTAAATGCAGTTCAAAATTGGTAACACAGGAATAACCAGGGGGCATTGCAGTGGAGGACAACTGGAATGAGAGGCTGACACAGAGAGTAGGGCCAAATCAGTAAGTAGTCGAAATGCAGTTCAAAATTGGCAACCGTAGTAAACAGGCGGCACAGCTTTGTTCAGTGGAGGAGAACAGCAAGGAGTGGCAGACACCGATAGTAGGCCCCAAACCAACTAGTACGCCAAATGCAGTTGTTCCATTTAACCACAATTTAATGAGAGCCTGAAGATAGAAGCTCAGGAAAGGCAACCTGGGGAACACCTTGGAGTGTAACACACCATCTCTCTCCACCCCATACCCATTTTGTATGGCCTAATGCAGTGTACTTTTCTACAACTACTAAACGAGAGTCGGAAGACCGAAGCAATGGCAAGGAAACCTGGGGAACACCTTAGAGTGTAACACACCCTCTCTCTACACCCCATACCCAATTTGAAGGCCTAATGCAGTGTAGTTTCCAAGAACTACTAAACGAGAGCCGGAAGATCGAAGCTCAGGAAAGGCAACCTGGGGAACACCTTGGAGTGTAACACACCCTCTCGCTACACCCCATACCCAATTTGAAGGCCTAATGCAGCGTAGTTTCCAACAACTACTAAACGAGAGCCGGAAGATCGAAGCTCAGGAAAGGCAACCTGGGGAACACCTTGGAGTGTAACAAACCCTCTCTCTACACCCCATACCCAATTTGTAGGCCTAATGCAGCGTAGTTTCCGACAACTACTAAACGAGAGCATGAAGATCGAAGCTCAGGAAAGGCAACCTGGGGAACACCTTGGAGTGTAACACACCCTCTCTCTACACCCCATACCCAATTTGTAGGCCTAATGCAGCGTAGTTTCCGACAACTACTAAACGAGAGCCGGAATATCGAAGCTCAGGAAAGGCAACCTGGGGAACACCTTGGAGTGTAACACACCCTCTCTCTACGCCCCATACCCAATTTGTAGGCCTAATGCAGCGTAGTTTCCGACAACTACTAAACGAGAGCCGGAATATCGAAGCTCAGGAAAGGCAACCTGGGGAACACCTTGGAGTGTAACACACCCTCTCTCTACACCCCATACCCAATTTGAAGGCCTAATGCAGTGTAGTTTCCAAGAACTACTAAACGAGAGCCGGAAGATCGAAGCTCAGGAAAGGCAACCTGGGGAACACCTTGGAGTGTAACACACCCTCTCGCTACACCCCATACCCAATTTGAAGGCCTAATGCAGCGTAGTTTCCAACAACTACTAAACGAGAGCTGGAAGATCGAAGCTCAGGAAAGGCAACCTGGGGAACACCTTGGAGTGGAACACACCATCTCTCTACACCCCATACCCAATTTGAAGGCCTAATGCAGAGTAGTTTCCAAGAACTACTAAACGAGAGCCGGAAGATCGAAGCTCAGGAAAGGCAACCTGGGGAACACCTTGGAGTGTAACACAACGTCTCTCTACACGACGGAAGGGCTGATTCTTAGGAAGGAAGGCTGTTGGAAATAAGCATTGCGCGTCCGAGGGTGATTATATTCTTATTAGGTATATACTCACCCTCGGACGCGCCCTGCTTCTTTATTTGGAATGAATGTTTATTTGCAATGTGGTGTTGACTTTCTCTATTATTTTGGTAATTAATGATTTTATTATTTTCATTATTTTGCATCTTCTCGGCAATAATATAAAGAAGACGCGACAGGACAACACTCGGTGGATGCCATATGTGTGTTTTCAATTTAAAAAAACTTTCAGTTAACTACTTGCAGGAGAAAGTAATTGTAGCTGGTGGCCATTTTTAGTACTGTACCAGATTAGAGTTGTGTGTTTGTTTTTAATGTTAAAATGTCTGCATTTGATATCTCACCAGTATTTTCTTTTTTATAAGCAAAATACTTATTTTTATATTTTCTGATGTTGGTTCCAGGGGTACACGGCCAGCAGTGCCCTGGTCAGTGTAGTAGTAGTTGAAAGAATAGACCGCAGACAGGCATCGAAGGCCTAAAATAATAACACATGGCTGTAGGCAATTTTAAATTGGTTCCAGGGGTACACGGACAGCAGTGGTGTGGTCAGTGGAGGCCTAGTGGAAGGAGTGACCGCAGACAGGCATCGAAGGCCTAAAATAATAACACATGGCTGTAGGCAATTTTAAATTGGTTCCAGGGGTACACGGGCAGCAGTGACCTGGTCAGTGTAGTAGTAGTTGAAAGAATGGACCGCAGACAGGCATCGAAGGCCTAAAATAAAAAAATTGGGCTGGCTGTAGGCAATTTTAAATTGGTTCCAGGGGTACACGGGCAGCAGTGGTGTGGTCAGTGGAGGCCTAGTGGAAGGAGTGACCGCAGACAGGCATCGAAGGCCTAAAATAATAACACATGGCTGTAGGCAATTTTAAATTGGTTCCAGGGGTACACGGGCAGCAGTGACCTGGTGAGTGTAGTAGTAGTTGAAAAAATGGACCGCAGACAGGCATCGAATGCCTAAAATAATAACACATGGCTGTAGGCAATTTTAAATTGGTTACAGGGGTACACGGACAGCAGTGACCTGGTCAGTGTAGTAGTAGTTGAAAGAATGGACCGCAGACAGGCATCGAAGGCCTAAAATAAAAAAATTGGGCTGGCTGTAGGCAATTTTAAATTGGTTCCAGGGGTACACGGACAGCAGTGGTGTGGTCAGTGGAGGCCTAGTGGAAGGAGTGACCGCAGACAGGCATCGAAGGCCTAAAATAATAACACATGGCTGTAGGCAATTTTAAATTGGTTCCAGGGGTACACGGACAGCAGTGGTGTGGTCAGTGGAGGCCTAGTGGAAGGAGTGACCGCAGACAGGCATCGAAGGCCTAAAATAATAACACATGGCTGTAGGCAATTTTAAATTGGTTCCAGGGGTACACGGACAGCAGTGACCTGGTCAGTGTAGTAGTAGTTGAAAGAATGGACCGCAGACAGGCATCGAAGGCCTAAAATAAAAAAATTGGGCTGGCTGTAGGCAATTTTAAATTGGTTCCAGGGGTACACGGGCAGCAGTGGTGTGGTCAGTGGAGGCCTAGTGGAAGGAGTGACCGCAGACAGGCATCGAAGGCCTAAAATAATAACACATGGCTGTAGGCAATTTTAAATTGGTTCCAGGGGTACACGGACAGCAGTGGTGTGGTCAGTGGAGGCCTAGTGGAAGGAGTGACCGCAGACAGGCATCGAAGGCCTAAAATAATAACACATGGCTGTAGGCAATTTTAAATTGGTTCCAGGGGTACACGGACAGCAGTGACCTGGTCAGTGTAGTAGTAGTTGAAAGAATGGACCGCAGACAGGCATCGAAGGCCTAAAATAAAAAAATTGGGCTGGCTGTAGGCAATTTTAAATTGGTTCCAGGGGTACACGGACAGCAGTGGTGTGGTCAGTGGAGGCCTAGTGGAAGGAGTGACCGCAGACAGGCATCGAAGGCCTAAAATAATAACACATGGCTGTAGGCAATTTTAAATTGGTTCCAGGGGTACACGGACAGCAGTGGTGTGGTCAGTGGAGGCCTAGTGGAAGGAGTGACCGCAGACAGGCATCGAAGGCCTAAAATAATAACACATGGCTGTAGGCAATTTTAAATTGGTTCCAGGGGTACACGGACAGCAGTGACCTGGTCAGTGTAGTAGTAGTTGAAAGAATGGACCGCAGACAGGCATCGAAGGCCTAAAATAAAAAAATTGGGCTGGCTGTAGGCAATTTTAAATTGGTTCCAGGGGTACACGGGCAGCAGTGGTGTGGTCAGTGGAGGCCTAGTGGAAGGAGTGACCGCAGACAGGCATCGAAGGCCTAAAATAATAACACATGGCTGTAGGCAATTTTAAATTGGTTCCAGGGGTACACGGACAGCAGTGGTGTGGTCAGTGGAGGCCTAGTGGAAGGAGTGACCGCAGACAGGCATCGAAGGCCTAAAATAATAACACATGGCTGTAGGCAATTTTAAATTGGTTCCAGGGGTACACGGACAGCAGTGACCTGGTCAGTGTAGTAGTAGTTGAAAGAATGGACCGCAGACAGGCATCGAAGGCCTAAAATAAAAAAATTGGGCTGGCTGTAGGCAATTTTAAATTGGTTCCAGGGGTACACGGACAGCAGTGGTGTGGTCAGTGGAGGCCTAGTGGAAGGAGTGACCGCAGACAGGCATCGAAGGCCTAAAATAATAACACATGGCTGTAGGCAATTTTAAATTGGTTCCAGGGGTACACGGACAGCAGTGGTGTGGTCAGTGGAGGCCTAGTGGAAGGAGTGACCGCAGACAGGCATCGAAGGCCTAAAATAATAACACATGGCTGTAGGCAATTTTAAATTGGTTCCAGGGGTACACGGACAGCAGTGACCTGGTCAGTGTAGTAGTAGTTGAAAGAATGGACCGCAGACAGGCATCGAAGGCCTAAAATAAAAAAATTGGGCTGGCTGTAGGCAATTTTAAATTGGTTCCAGGGGTACACGGACAGCAGTGGTGTGGTCAGTGGAGGCCTAGTGGAAGGAGTGACCGCAGACAGGCATCGAAGGCCTAAAATAATAACACATGGCTGTAGGCAATTTTAAATTGGTTCCAGGGGTACACGGACAGCAGTGGTGTGGTCAGTGGAGGCCTAGTGGAAGGAGTGACCGCAGACAGGCATCGAAGGCCTAAAATAATAACACATGGCTGTAGGCAATTTTAAATTGGTTCCAGGGGTACACGGACAGCAGTGACCTGGTCAGTGTAGTAGTAGTTGAAAGAATGGACCGCAGACAGGCATCGAAGGCCTAAAATAAAAAAATTGGGCTGGCTGTAGGCAATTTTAAATTGGTTCCAGGGGTACACGGGCAGCAGTGACCTGGTCAGTGTAGTAGTAGTTGAAAGAATGGACCGCAGACAGGCTTAGAAGGCCTAACATAACAAACTTGGGCTGGCTGTAGGCACTTTTAAATTGGTTCCAGGGGTACACGGGCAGCAGTGGTCTGGTCAGTGGAAGTCTAGTGGAAGGAGTGACCGCAGACAGGCTTCCAAGGCCTAACATAACAAACTTGGGCTGGCTGTAGGCACTTTTAAATTGGTTCCAGGGGTACACGGGCAGCAGTGGTCTGGTCAGTGGAAGTCTAGTGGAAGGAGTGACCGCAGACAGGCTTCCAAGGCCTAACATAACAAACTTGGGCTGGCTGTAGGCACTTTTAAATTGGTTCCAGGGGTACACGGGCAGCAGTGGTCTGGTCAGTGGAAGTCTAGTGGAAGGAGTGACCGCAGACAGGCTTCCAAGGCCTAACATAACAAACTTGGGCTGGCTGTAGGCACTTTTAAATTGGTTCCAGGGGTACACGGGCAGCAGTGGTCTGGTCAGTGGAAGTCTAGTGGAAGGAGTGACCGCAGACAGGCTTCCAAGGCCTAACATAACAAACTTGGGCTGGCTGTAGGCACTTTTAAATTGGTTCCAGGGGTACACGGGCAGCAGTGGTCTGGTCAGTGGAAGTCTAGTGGAAGGAGTGACCGCAGACAGGCTTCCAAGGCCTAACATAACAAACTTGGGCTGGCTGTAGGCACTTTTAAATTGGTTCCAGGGGTACACGGGCAGCAGTGGTCTGGTCAGTGGAAGTCTAGTGGAAGGAGTGACCGCAGACAGGCTTCGAAGGCCTAACATAACAAAATTGGGCTGGCTGTAGGCACTTTAAATTGGTTCCAGGGGTACATGGGCAGCAGTGTATGGTCAGTGGAAGTCTAGTGGAAGGAGTGACGGCAGACAGTCTTCGAAGGCCTAACATAACAAAATTGGGCTGACTGTAGGCACTTTTAAATTGGTTCCAGGGTAACACGGCCAGCAGTGGCCTGGTCAGTGTAGTAGTTGTAGAAAGAAGGGACCGCAGACAGGCTTCGAAGGCCTAACATAACAAAAATGTCAAAACAATGGTATTGTCAGTGCCAGGCATTGAAGGATGTCAGCGGCTAGACTACACATTGGTGAAGCTGTGAGAGATAATTTTGCTAGTGGTAGAGCACTGTTTGAGCTGGGGGGGGGAACTGTCTTGTGGCCGGCGGTACAGGCACAGGGCCCCTCATATTACAACGGTGTGTCTGACGTTGGGTGCGCACCACCACCGCCAGAGACACTTTATTGTACTATGAGGGACCCAGTGGCAGTGCCGTCGACCAAAAGCGGCCACACCCACCTCTTCAGACAAACAGCACTCTCAAGGGTCCAAGCGCAAAGTGGCGATAGCACGGCCCCGTGTGGGGAGTTTGGCCATTTCGTGAGGTGGAAACATGTCGTATGCTGGACAATCAGGTGAAGAAAATTACGAGATTGGAAAAGTCATTCAGAATAGTCCACAGGCAAGACCTTTTCATAGGAAAGCTAGGTGTCAGCCGGGCAGGGTGGGGCAAAAGATTTTGAAATCCAGTTGTGGTTCATTTTAATGAAGGTTAGATCATCTACATTTTGGGTAGCCAGACGAGTCCTTTTTTCTGTTAGTATTGAACCTGCAGCACTGAATACTCTTTCTGATAGGACACTAGCTGCCGGGCAAGCAAGCTCCTGCAATGCATATTCTGCCAATTCTGGCCAGGTGTCTAATTTGGATGCCCAGTAATCAAATGGGAATGACGGTTGAGGGAGAACGTCGATAAGGGATGAAAAATAGTTTGTAACCATACTGGACAAATGTTGTCTCCTGTCACTTTGAATTGATGCTGCAGTACCTGTCCTGTCTGCGGTCATAGAAAAATCACTCCACAACCTGGTCAGAAAACCCCTCTGTCCAACGCCACTTCTGATTTCTGCCCCTCTAACACCTCTGGTCTGCTGGCCCCTGGAGCTCGTGTGAGAACGATCACGGGCGCTGTGTGCAGGGAATGCCAGAAGCAAACGGTCAACAAGAGTTGATTGTTTTGTTGCTAATATTAGTTCCAAGTTCTCATGTGGCATAATATTTTGCAATTTGCCTTTATAGCGAGGATCAAGGAGGCAGGCCAACCAGTAATCGTCATCGTTCATCATTTTTGTAATGCGTGTGTCCCTTTTGAGGATACGCAAGGCATAATCCGCCATGTGGGCCAAAGTTCCCGTTGTCAAATCTGCGGTTGTGCTTGGTTGAGGGGCAGTTGCAGGCAAATCTACGTCACTTGTGTCCCTCAAAAAACCAGAACCCGGCCTTGCCACGCCACCAATTTCCCGTGCCCCCGGGAAAGCTTCCTCATTAAAAATATACTCATCCCCATCATCCTCCTCATCCTCCACCTCCTCTTCGCCCGGTACCTCGTCATGTACACTGCCCTGACCAGACAATCGCTGACTGTCATCAAGGCTTTCCTCTTCCTCTGGTGCAGACGCCTGATCCTTTATGTGCGTCAAACTTTGCATCAGCAGACGCATTAGGGGGATGCTCATGCTTATTATGGCGTTGTCTGCACTAACCAGCCGTGTGCATTCCTCAAAACACTGAAGGACTTGACACATGTCTTGAATCTTCGACCACTGCACACCTGACAACTCCATGTCTGCCATCCTACTGCCTGCCCGTGTATGTGTATCCTCCCACAAAAACATAACAGCCCGCCTCTGTTCGCACAGTCTCTGAAGCATGTGCAGTGTTGAGTTCCACCTTGTTGCAACGTCTATGATTAGGCGATGCTGGGGAAGGTTCAAAGAACGCTGATAGGTCTGCATACGGCTGGAGTGTACAGGCGAACGGCGGATATGTGCGCAAAGTCCACGCACTTTGAGGAGCAGGTCGGATAACCCCGGATAACTTTTCAGGAAGCACTGCACCACCAGGTTTAAGGTGTGAGCCAGGCAAGGAATGTGTTTCAGTTGGGAAAGGGAGATGGCAGCCATGAAATTCCTTCCGTTATCACTCACTACCTTGCCTGCCTCAAGATCTACAGTGCCCAGCCACGACTGCGTTTCTTGCTGCAAGAACTCGGACAGAACTTCCGCGGTGTGTCTATTGTCGCCCAAACACTTCATAGCCAATACAGCCTGCTGACGTATGCCAGTAGCTGCCCCATAATGGGAGACCTGGTGTGCAACAGTGGCAGGTGCGGATGGAGTGTTTGTGCGACTGCGGTCTGTGGACGAGCTCTTGCTTCTGCAGGAGGACGAGGAGGAGGAGGAGGAGGGGGTGCGAACGGCTACAGACAACTGTTTACTAGACCGTGGGCTAGGCAGAACTGTCCCAAACTTGCTGTCCCCTGTGGACCCTGAATCCACCACATTTACCCAGTGTGCCGTGATGGACACGTAACGTCCCTGGCCATGCCTACTGGTCCATGCATCTGTTGTCAGGTGCACCTTTGTGCTCACAGATTGCCTGAGTGCATGGACGATGCGCTCTTTAACATGCTGGTGGAGGGCTGGGATGGCTTTTCTGGAAAAAAAGTGTCGACTGGGTAGCTCGTAGCGTGGTACAGCGTAGTCCATCAGGTCTTTGAAAGCTTCGCTTTCAACTAACCGGTAGGGCATCATCTCTAACGAGATTAGTCTAGCTATGTGGGCGTTCAAACCCTGTGTACGCGGATGCGAGGCTAAGTATTTCCTTTTTCTAACCATAGTCTCATGTAGGGTGAGCTGGACTGGAGAGCTGGAGATCGTGGAACTAGCGGGGGTGCCGGTGGACATGGCAGACTGAGAGACGGTGGGAGATGGTATTGTTGCCGCCGGTGCCCTAGATGCAGTGTTTCCTACTACGAAACTGGTGATTCCCTGACCCTGACTGCTTTGGCCTGGCAAAGATACCTGCACAGATACAGCAGGTGGTGCGCTAAATGGTGGTCCTACACTGCCGGAAGGGATGTTGCGTTGATGACTAGCTTCATTGGCCGAGGGTGCAACAACCTTAAGGGACGTTTGGTAGTTAGTCCAAGCTTTCAAATGCATGGTGGTTAAATGTCTATGCATGCAACTAGTATTGAGACTTTTCAGATTCTGACCTCTGCTTAAGGAAGTAGAACATTTTTGACAGATGACTTTGCGCTGATCAATTGGATGTTGTTTAAAAAAATGCCAGACTGCACTCTTTCTAGCATCGGATACCTTTTCAGGCATTGCAGACTGAGCTTTAACCGGATGGCCACGCTGTCCTCCACCAGGTTTTGGCTTTGCCACGCGTTTTGGGCAAGATACGGGCCCGGCAGATGGAACCTGTGGCGATGTTGATGCCTGCTGCGGCCCCTCCTCCTCCTCTGCTTCAGAACTGCTGCCGCCTGCACCCTGTTCCCCCAATGGCTGCCAATCGGGGTCAAGAACTGGGTCATCTAATAACTCTTCTTGTACCTCCTGCGCAACTTCGTCTGTGTCACCGTGTCGTTCGGTGGTATAGCGTTCGTGATGGGGCAACATAGTCTCATCAGGGTCTGATTCTTGATCAGCACCCTGCGAGGGCAATGTTGTGGTCTGAGTCAAAGGACCAGCATAGTAGTCTGGCTGTGGCTGTGCGTCAGTGCACTCCATGTCAGATTCAATTTGTAATGGGCATGGACTGTTAACTGCTTCACTTTCTAAGCCAGGGACGGTATGTGTAAAGAGCTCCATGGAGTAACCCGTTGTGTCGCCTGCTGCATTCTTCTCTGTTGTTGTTTTTGCTGAAGAGGACAAGGAAGTGACTTGTCCCTGACCGTGAACATCCACTAACGACGCGCTGCTTTTACTTTTACCAGTTTCACGAGATGAGGCAAAAGAGCTAGAGGCTGAGTCAGCAAGATAAGCCAAAACTTGCTCTTGCTGCTCCGGCTTTAAAAGCGGTTTTCCTAATCCCAGAAAAGGGAGCGTTCGAGGCCTTGTGTAGCCGGACGACGAACCTGGCTCCACAGCTCCAGACTTAGGTGCAATATTTTTTCCCCCACGACCACCTGATGCTCCACCACTACCACTACCCTCATTACCAGCTGACAATGAACGCCCCCGGCCACGACCTCTTCCACTAGACTTCCTCATTGTTTTAAAAACGTAACCAAACTAACGTTATTTGTTGCAGTCACACAACTTACACGGTGAGCTATAACTTCAGTATGATTTAGCTACCCCTTTACAGGTTGGTGAGACCACAGCGAAAATCAGGCCCAATGTTACACACTCTTTTTTTGGTGGCTGCAAATTAGAGAGATGCCCCACACGCAGGACTGTCACTGAAGCACAAATGTTAATATTAATGTCACACTATTATTTTTTTTTTATTTTTATTTTTTTCAGGAACACTTTAGAAACCCCCCCAAAAAAAAAAAATAGATTTTTGCAGGGAGAATTTAGAAAACAAATGTAACAAACTATATGCTTTCTATGGGCCACTGAGTGAGAGATGACGCACACAGGAATCAGGAGTGGCACACAAGCCCAGAGGCCAATATTTTTCTACCAATGATTGATGGAGTTATTTTCTCTGGTAGATTTTGGAACCCAAATCAAGGAAAAAAAATGTAGGCTTTCTATGGACCACAATTGGAGAGAGAGAGAGAGAGAGATGGCACACCCAGGAGTCAAGACTGGCACACAAGCAGAAAGGCCAATATTAATCTCCCACTGTTTTTTTTGTTTTTTTTTTTTTTTTTTTTTCAGGGAGACTTTAGAAAAAAAAATAATAAAAAAAATATGATTTTATCAGGAAGAATTTAGAAACCAAATAAAATAAAATGATTTTTTCAGGGAGAATTTATAAAACAAATAAAAACAAAAATAGGCGTTCTATGGCCCACTGACTGAGAGATGACGCACACAGGAGTCAGGAGTGGCACACAAACCCAGAGGCCAATATTTTTCTACCAATGATTGATGTAGTTATTTTCTCTGGTAGATTTTAGAACCCAAATCAAGGAAAAAAAATATAGGCTTTCTATGGACCACAATTGGAGAGAGAGAGAGAGAGAGAGAGAGAGAGAGAGAGAGAGATGGCACACCCAGGAGTCAAGACTGGCACACAAGCAGAAAGGCCAATATTAATCTCCCACTGTTTTTTTTGGTTGTTTTTTTTTTTTTTTTTTTCAGGGAGACTTTAGAAAAAAAAATAATAAAAAAAATATGATTTTATCAGGAAGAATTTAGAAACCAAATAAAATAAAATGATTTTTTCAGGGAGAATTTATAAAACAAATAAAACCAAAAATAGGCGTTCTATGGCCCACTGACTGAGAGATGACGCACCCAGGAGTCAAGACTGGCACACAAGCAGAAAGGCCAATATTAATCTCCCACTGTTTTTTTTGGTTGTTTTTTTTTTTTTTTTTTCAGGGAGACTTTAGAAAAAAAAATAATAAAAAAAATATGATTTTATCAGGAAGAATTTAGAAACCAAATAAAATAAAATGATTTTTTCAGGGAGAATTTATAAAACAAATAAAACCAAAAATAGGCGTTCTATGGCCCACTGACTGAGAGATGACGCACCCAGGAGTCAAGACTGGCACACAAGCAGAAAGGCCAATATTAATCTCCCACTGTTTTTTTTTTTTTTTTTCAGGGAGACTTTAGAAAAAAAAATAATAAAAAAAATATGATTTTATCAGGAAGAATTTAGAAACCAAATAAAATAAAATGATTTTTTCAGGGAGAATTTAGAAAACAAATAAAACCAAAAATAGGCGTTCTATGGCCCACTGACTGAGAGATGACGCACACAGGAGTCAGGAGTGGCACACAAACCCAGAGGCCAATATTTTTCTACCAATGATTGATGTAGTTATTTTCTCTGGTAGATTTTAGAACCCAAATCAAGGAAAAAAAATATAGGCTTTCTATGGACCACAATTGGAGAGAGAGAGAGAGAGAGAGAGAGAGAGAGAGAGATGGCACACCCAGGAGTCAAGACTGGCACACAAGCAGAAAGGCCAATATTAATCTCCCACTGTTTTTTTGGTTGTTTTTTTTTTTTTTTTTTCAGGGAGACTTTAGAAATAAAAATAATAAAAAAAATATGATTTTATCAGGAAGAATTTAGAAACCAAATAAAATAAAATGATTTTTTCAGGGAGAATTTAGAAAACAAATAAAACCAAAAATATGCGTTCTATGGCCCACTGACTGAGAGAGAGAGAGAGATGGAACGCTTAGTACTGGCACACAAGCCCAAAGGGCAATATTAATCTCCCTTTTTTTTTCCAGGGAGAATTTCTGAAACCCAAAAAAAAAATAAAATAGGCTTTCTATGGCCCACTATTTGTGAGAGAGATGGGACGCTCAGGACTGGCACAGATGGCACGCTCAGGACTGGCACAGAAGCCCAGAGGCCAATATTAATCTCCCTTTTTTTCTGGGAGAATTTATAAAACCAAAAAAATATTTAAATAGGCTTTCTATGGCCCACTATTTGTGAGAGAGATGGCACGCTCAGGACTGGCACAGATGGCACGCTCACAACTGGCACACAAGCCCAGAGGCCAATATTAATCTCCCTTTTTTCAGGGAGAATTTCTAAAACCCAAAAAAAAAATAAAATAGGCTTTCTATGGCCCACTATTTGTGAGAGAGATGGGACGCTCAGGACTGGCACAGATGGCACGCTCAGGACTGGCACAGAAGCCCAGAGGCCAATATTAATCTCCCTTTTTTTCTGGGAGAATTTATAAAACCAAAAAAATATTTAAATAGGCTTTCTATGGCCCACTATTTGTGAGAGAGATGGCACGCTCAGGACTGGCACAGATGGCACGCTCACAACTGGCACACAAGCCCAGAGGCCAATATTAATCTCCCTTTTTTCAGGGAAAATTGATAAAACAAAAAAAAAATTAAATAGGCTTTCTATGGCCCACTATTTGTGAGAGAGATGGCACGCTCAGGGCTGGCTGGCACAGATGGCACGCTCAGGACTGGCACACAAGCCCAGAGGCCAATATTAATCTCCCTTTTTTTCTGGGAGAATTTATAAAACCAAAAAAATATTTAAATAGGCTTTCTATGGCCCACTATTTGTGAGAGAGATGGCACGCTCAGGACTGGCACAGATGGCACGCTCACAACTGGCACACAAGCCCAGAGGCCAATATTAATCTCCCTTTTTTCAGGGAAAATTTATAAAACAAAAAAAAAAATTAAATAGGCTTTCTATGGCCCACTATTTGTGAGAGAGATGGCACGCTCAGGGCTGGCACAGATGGCACGCTCAGGACTGGCACACAAGCCCAGAGGCCAATATTAATCTCCCTTTTTTTCAGGGAGAATTTATAAAACCAAAAAAAAAAAAAAATAGGCTTTCTATGGCCCACTATTTGTGAGAGAGATGGCACACTCAGGACTGGCACACAAGCCCAAAGGCCAATATTAATCTCCCACTGTATTTTTATCAGGGAGAATTTATACACCCCACAAAAAAAAATACAGAAAAATGAAAAGGCTTTCTATGGCCCACTATGTGAGAGAGATGGCACACACAGGGATGGCACTCTAGCAGAAATGCCAAATTGCCAATCTTAATCTCCCACCAAAAAAAAAAAAAAAAAAAAAACAGGGAATGTCCTACAATTACTATCTCCCTGCCTGCAGTAATCTCAGCCAGGTATGGCAGGCAGCTACTATCTCCCTGCCTGCAGTAATCTCAGCCAGGTATGGCAGGCAGCAATAAGGAGTGGACTGATGCACAAATGAAATAAAAAGTGTGGACAAACAAAAAAGATAGCTGTGCAGAAAGGAAGGAACAAGAGGATTTGTGCTTTGAAAAAAGCAGTTGGTTTGCACAGCGGCGTACACACAGCAATGCAGCTATCAGGGAGCCTTCTAGGGCAGCCCAATGAGCTACAGCGCTGAGGGGAAAAAAAAAAAAAAAAAAACTTCCACTGTCCCTGCACACCGAGGGTGGTGTTGGACAGTGCAAATCGCTGCAGCACAAGCGGTTTTGTGGTTAATGGACCCTGCCTAACGCTATCCCTGCTTCTGACAAAGCGGCAGCAACCTCTCCCTAAGCTCAGATCAGCAGCAGTAAGATGGCGGTCGGCGGGAACGCCTCTTTATAGCCCCTGTGACGTCGCAGACAGCAAGCCAATCACTGCAATGCCCTTCTCTAAGATGGTGGGGACCAGGACCTATGTCATCACGCTGCCCACACTCTGCGTTTACCTTCATTGGCTGAGAAATGGCGCTTTTCGCGTCATTGAAACGCGACTTTGGCGCGAAAGTCGCGTACCGCATGGCCGACCCCGCACAGGGGTCGGATCGGGTTTCATGAAACCCCGACTTAGCCAAAAGTCGGCGACTTTTGAAAATGTTCGACCCGTTTCGCTCAACCCTACCAGTGACCACTCAAAGCTGGAAGAGCTGCCGCGCCCGGAGAGTCCATCAGAGAAGCTGCCAGGGACCGCATCGGGAGCAGGTGAGTATAATGGGGAAAGGGAGCACAGAAATATTTACCTTTTCTCGTTCCATCGCTGGGCACCATCTTCCGCGTCATCTGCCTGTGATGCTCAGGTCAGAAGGTGTGATGACATGGTTAGTGCTTGCCCTCTGCCTGAGAGTCAGTGCAGAGGACGGGGAAGACACAGCGGCATGGGGGAAAGGTGACTATAGCAAATGCCGGGGGCCTGAGCGACGAGAGGTATGTCATTTATTTTTTTTTAATCGCAGCAACAGCATATGGGGCATAATAGTCTATGGAGCATCTTATGGGGCCATTATCAGCATTTGTGCAGCATTATATGGGGCAAATGTGTCTATGGAGCATCTTATGGGGCCATAATCAGCATTTGTGCAGCATTATATGGGGCAAATATCTCTATGGAGCATCTTATGGGGCCATAATCAACATTTGTGCAGCATTATATGGGACCAATGTCTGTATGGAGCATCTTATGGGGCCATAATCAACATTTGTGCAGCATTATATGGGGCATATTTTAATATGGAACATCTTATGGGGCCCATCATAAACTTTATGGAGCATTATATGGGGCGTATTTTGTATGAAGCATCTTATGGGGCCCATCATGAACTGTATGGAGCATTATATGGGGCTCCTGATTCAATATGGATATTCAAAAACACTTAACTTACTGATGTCTCAATTAATTTTACTTTTATTGTTATCTATTTTTATTTGTGACATTTACTAGTAGCTGCTGCATTTTCCACCCTAGGCTTATACTCTAGTCATTAAGTTTTCCTAGTTTTTTGTGTCAAAATTATGGGTCTCGGCTTATACTCGGGTCGGCTTATACTCGAGTATATGCGGTATATTAATCCGCTAGATGTCACAGCTGCAGGGCATTATGGTAAAGCCTTTGCAGCTATGCAGACAGGCATTTGTCCACTCTCTGAAGGTTCAGTTGTGAAGTCAAGCAAGTTTTTTCTTTTTTTGGAAAACCACAAACTAAATCTCAAAATGATTGAATTTGCATGAAATTTCAGGAAATTTGACTCAGACTCAAACCCCTGCAGAGGGATCCGCTCATGTCTAACCTAGATTCAAATAATTTCAATGGTACTCTTTGATTAATTTAATCATGCACTACTTCCTCAAACCTTATACAAGGCAAATTACAGTCTCCCAATTTTGCATGGAGAGTGGAATGAACATACACTACATGAGCTAAAAGTATGTGGACAGTGGACAGGTAATCCCAAATTAGATCAATAATTTAAAGCCCCTGGGCACCAAAGCAAATCTGTAATGCAGTCCTAATATGTGTTTTTTATGTGTCCTGTCATGCGGCATAGAGGCTGTTGGCTGTAGTATATAGGGGCATCTCCAGAGAGCATAAGGTACTATGTTAAAATATTATACCTAAAGTCACTCAAGTCTTACATTCAACCCATTGTGGCTATTATTTTTTCTTTTTGAGATTGTGGTGTGCCACATTCATATCTTCTTGCAAATGATAATTAACTTTGAAAGAACCCAAAACTCCTATGTGCGCAATGTGCTTTATGTAAAAATAATAGTCAGGGGAGCCTTATGGATAATTTTCAGGTTCAGGTCTATTTAGTAATATTGTATCTTTTTTGGGTCCATGCTACTAAAGGTCCAGTTTCACCAAAGATTGTTATATTCTGGTTTCAAACAACAAAAATAAACCCTGGGCATCACTTCAGTAATTCTAATACAGGATTAGACAAGTGCCAAGTTATTGCACTACAAAAAGATAGATCCTCAGACACCTGTCAAGTTGATGAAAGCAGTGCCATCGTCTGACCTTTGCCAGTTCAAGGTCGATAATGAGACAAGTCAGGCAGTAAGATCAGCTTGTGCTGACTCCATTACTGTTAGCTCTGTGTGTGCGCCGAGTAGCACTGTACCTCCTGTCAATTAGTGTGGGTAAACCAGAGGCAGAGCATAATGTGCTGCTGTTACCTTTTTCTTTACACCCTGCTGCATTTTAATTAGCCTACTCCCTTGACTATTCCTTCGGAGCTTCATTACTACCATCTTCAAGAAATTCAGGACAAGGTTTTTTTTCTACATTTCTCCTCATAAATTAAAAGAAAGGGCTGATTATTTGAACAATAGATTCTGATAATGTAGGACCGTGCGCAGGATTTTAAGGGCATTATTATAATACAATGTTCTTCACTGTCGGTCAGGACCTTCCATACAATCAAATGAAGCCCAAGGGGCACAATTTAAAATCAGCAGGGGATATCAGCTTTTCAGTGAAAAGTGGAAGACTACGCGTTCATGTGTGTAAGCATGCATCACGTTTATGCCGGAATAACTCTGATAATATTCATGCATAAATATATTCACTAATGTAAAACATATACCAGTTTGCGGAGAGCTGGTTAAATGGAATTAGTGAGGCAATATAAATGTGTAGCAATTCTGCCGTTCTATTGTTTAGAAGGTCACTTATCTCCCTGGCGCAGAGAATTAAAACATTCACTTGTAGTTTGTGTTTGTCCGTGCATGTGTATGCTGAAGATAAAGTAAAATTATTTTCTAAGCGGAGATGCAAAGAAAGTCAATGGATAATGATTCAAACCAAAAGACAAACTTACCAGGCTGAGACCTTCATTTATTTAATGTTCTGAAATGTCAGCACCACGGAAATTTATTTTTGTACCTTTTATAGCAGAACAGATACAAAAATACAGATTTAACCACGATGGGTGGTAATTCTCTTAGATGTTTGTTATTCTGTGATATACTGTTAGGTATTAAACTATTTATTTCAGCATTGAACAAGTGCATGATTGTGTGAATGAATGCCTAAAGTAGTGGATCTGTCACTTGCCAAAGGTATATGTCTATATACTGTATATCTAGACATACGGTAAATAGATTGATAGACTGATTTACCTTGAAATAAGTGACACAATTTTCATCAATCTGGTATTATTTTTTTCTGTCCCTGTGCCTCTCTATTACTAATATGTATATTAATCTAGTCTTTAGACAAGTAGGTGTGGTCAGATCATAGAACAGAGATTGCAGACTCAGAGGTCCCTATTTGCAATAATATAACCATTCTGGCTATAATGAGATTATAGTGTTTATCCAGATCACTAACGCTCCGTGGTTACAAGACAACATCTTTCTTTACATCCCTGGGCTTGCGGAGCATTGGGCTTGCGTTCCAGCAGGTGGAACGCATCATCTTCTGGTCTGGCACTGAGTATACATCTTATGTTCCAGGGAGAGTGCAATACTTTCAGAATTGCATGCATTGGCTATAACGCCTACACGCTGAGTGTTAAAACACCCGCTATCTCAGACATCTAGCGGCCACATAACATATGTGTGCGTGCTTGAGAGAAGGCGATAATCATTTGCTCCTTTCTCCATACAAAATATCATCAATGGGTGGTTTTAGATCGATGTTTCTATCAATATAGGTGGGCTATTTAACCCCTTAGCGACCACCAATACGCATTTAAACGGCAGCCGCTAGGGGTAACATAATAACATAGTAACATAGTTAGCAAGACCAAAAAAAAGACATCTGTCCGTCCAGTTCAGCCTATATTCCATGAGAATAAATCCCCAGATCTACGTCCTTCTAAAGAACCTAATAGCTGTAAGAAACAATATTGTTACACTCCAGGAAGACATCCAGGCCTCTGTTGAACCCCTCGACTGAGTTCGCCATCACCACCTCCTCAGGCAAGGAATTCCAGATTCTCACTGCCCTAACAGTAAAGAATCCTCTTCTATGCTGGTGGAAAAACCTTCTCTCCTCCAGACGCAAAGAATGCCCCGTTGTGACTGTCACCTTCCTTGGTATAAACATATCTTTGGAGAAATATTTGTATTGTCCCCTTATATACTTATACATGTTTATTAGATCGCCCCTCAGTCGTCTTTTTTCTAGACTAAATAATCCTAATTTTGCTAATCTCTCTGGGTACTGTAGTTCCCCCATCCTCTTTATTAATTTTGTTGCCCTCCTTTGTGCTCTCTCTAGTTCCATTATATCCTTCCTGAGCACCGGTGCCCAAAATTGGACACAGTACTCCATGTGCGGTCTAACCAGGGATTTGTACAGGGGCAGTATAATGCTCCCATCATGTGTATTCAGACCTCTTTTAATGCACCCCATGATCCTGTTTGCCTTGGCAGCTGCTGCCTGGCACTGGCTGCTCCAGGTAAGTTTATCATTAACTAGGATCCCCAAGTCCTTCTCCCTGTCAGATTTACCCAGTGGTTTCCCGTTCAGTGTGTAATGGTGATATTGATTCCTTCTTCCCATGTGTATAACCTTACATTTATCATTGTTAAACCGCATCTGCCACCTTTCAGCCTAAGTTTCCAACTTATCCACATCCATCTGTAGCAGAATATTATCTTCTCTTGTATTGACTGCTTTACATAGTTTTGTATCATCTGCAAAAATCATTATTTTACTGTATAAACCTTCTACAAGATCGCTAATAAATATGTTGAAGAGAATAGGTCCCAACACCGACCCCTGCGGTATCCCACTGGTCACAGTGAGTGGTACTTATTCCCTCATCGCCATTTTAAAACAGCAATTGGGAATGAGGCTTTGGCGCCCCCAGAGTCAGAAAACCTCCAGGGTCTTGACTACCTGGGATAGCTGACACCCCGGAGAACATGATCAGGTCCAGATTTTCCATTGTCCGTTCACATGATCACAAAAAAGTATTTCAGCTGTTTTAATGATTTATCTCTCTTCTGACATGATATACACATCAGAGGACAGAAAAATGATACCCCCAACAGCCCCCGGTACCTCCTGATCAGTCCCCCAGCCCAAAGTCATCTTCCTGGAAAAAACTGGTGGGCGCAGCGCAGTGCACCCGTCAAAGATCTGCCGGCCAGTATCCGGCAACAATAGGATATTGTTCCTATTGGTTCCGTTTGACCCTAAAATGCAATAAAAATGTATGTAAAAAAGTGCACCTACGAACACGATGTAAAACATGATGCAAAAAATGCAAGTAAACTAAAATACCTAATATGTTCATAAATGGTGCAGAAAATATTCATATGAAAAGCTAAGTAAAAACTCATCATGGGAACTTGGCCTACAGAAGGGTGAGGACCACACTCACTTTGATCAGTCAACATGAACCCCCCTTAATAAAAGCGACAAATTTATTGGATATACATTAAAAAGATGGACTCACAAAATATATAAATAACACATTGATATCAAACTCCGCATGACTGTTGTATACTAGTGTGGGTATTGAAATGATACACTACTGTGATAATGCTGAATTAATTCTAATACTAATTAACCCTAAATCTGTACCTAAAGTATCTGACACTGCCTAGCAGCGAAGGTTGGCACCCTAACAATTGCGATTATGGCACCCCTGGTCTCTGACAATTGTCAGAAAACAAGGTATAACATATATATGTAACATATAATAGGCAATCAAAGGGTGAAGAATAATCAGTACTTATCAAAGCATGTCATTAGTAACTGCCTCAACGCGTTTCCTCAACAAGTTCATCAGGAGGCTTGATAGTAATTCATGATGTTAGGATAATATATCTAGCATGGTGTGCTTTACTAAAAAAATGTCCTTTTTTAACCGCTGAACGATGGAGCCAATTTTGACCTTAATAGCCAAGCTAAATTTTACAGTTCTGACCAGTGTCACTTTAGTTAATAACTCTGTAATGCTTCAGTGGATCTCACTGAGATTGTTTTTTCATGACATATTGTACTTCATGATAGTGGTAAAATTTCTTCTATACGACGTGTTTTTGTGAAAAAAATGGAAATTTGGCAAAAATGTAGAAAATTTCACAATTTTCAAGCTTTTAATTCTTATGCCCTTAAATCAGAGCATCATCTCACACAAGATAGATAATAAATAACATTTCCCACATGTCTACTTTACCTCAGTACAATTTTGGAAACCTATTTTTTTTTGTTAGGAAGTTAGATGGGTTAAAAGTTGACCAGTCATTTCTCATTTTTCCCCAAAAAATTTACAAAACAATTTTTTTTAGGAACCGCATTGCATTTGAAGTGACTTTGAGGGCCCTATATGACAGAAAATGCTCAAAAGTGACATCATTCTAAAAACTGCACCCTTCAAGGAGCTCAAAACCACATTTAAGAAGTTTATTAACCTTACAGGTGCTTCACAGGAACTGAAGTAATGCGGAAGGAAAAAAATAAACATTTCATTTTTTTCACAAAAAATGTACTTTAGACCTAAACTTTATTTTCAGTAGGGTAACGGGAGAAAATCGACAGGAACATTTGCTGTGCAATTTCTGCTGAATACACTGATACCTTATTTGTGGGGGAATCTACTGTTTGGGAACACGGTAGAGTCAGAAGGGAAGACGCACCATTTGAGTTTTTCAATGTAAAATTTGCTGAAATAATTAGGGGATGCCATGTTGCATTTGGAGAGCCCCTGATGTGCCTAAACAATGGAAACCCCCCACAAGTGACCCCATTTTGGAAACCACACCCTTCAAGGATTTTATCCAGAAGTATAGTGAGCATTTTGAATCTACAATTATAACATAGAATTTGATAACATTAGGTAGTCATATTGAATATTTCTTCATTAGTGTTAAGCGCAAATGCTCACTACTCCAGTTTGCATCGGGTGGTCGGGTATAATAATAATAATAATAATAATTTTATTTATATAGCGCCAACATATTCCGCAGCGCTTTACAAATTATAGAGGGGACTTGTACAGACAATAAACATTACAGCATAACAGAAATACAGTTCAAAACAGATACCAGGAGGAGTGAGGGCCCTGCTCGCAAGCTTACAAACTATGGGGAAAAGGGGAGACACGAGAGGTGGATGGTAACAATTGCTTTAGTTATTCGGACCAGCTATAGTGTAAGGCTCAGGTGTTCATGTAAAGCTGCATGAACCAGTTACCTGCCTAAGTATGTAGCAGTACAGACACAGAGGGCTAATACTGCATAAAGTGTATGAGAACATGATGCGAGGAACCTTTTTTTTTTTTTTTTTTTTTTATTATAAATAGGCCACACAGGGATCGTTAGGTTAATGCATTGAGGCGGTAGGCCAGTCTGAACAAATGAGTTTTTAGGGCACGCTTAAAACTGTGGGGATTGGGGATTAATCGTATTAACCTAGGTAGTGCATTCCAAAGAATCGGCGCAGCACGTGTAAAGTCTTGGAGACGGGAGTGGGAGGTTCTGATTATTGAGGATGCTAACCTGAGGTCATTAGCGGAGCGGAGGGCACGGGTAGGGTGGTAGACTGATACCAGGGAGGAGATGTAGGGTGGTGCAGAGCCATGGAGTGCTTTGTGGATGAGGGTAGTAGTTTTGTACTGGATTCTGGAGTGGATGGGTAGCCAGTGTAATGACTGGCACAGGGTAGAGGCATCGGTGTAACGGTTGGTGAGGAATATGATCCTGGCTGCAGCATTCAGGACAGATTGGAGCGGGGAGAGTTTTGCAAGAGGGAGACCGATTAGTAGAGAGTTACAATACTCCAGACGAGAATGAATAAGTGAAACAGTCAGAGTTTTTGCAGAGTCGAAATTAAGAAAAGGGCGAATTCTAGAAATGTTTTTGAGATGCAGGTAAGAAGAGCGAGCCAGTGATCGGATGTAGGGGGTGAATGAAAGGTCAGAATCAAGGATGACCCCAAGGCAGCGGGCATGTTGCTTTGGAGTAATGGTGGAACCGCACACGGAGATGGCAATGTCAGGCAAAGGTAGGTTAGTAGAGGGAGAGAACACGAGGAGTTCAGTTTTTGACAGGTTTAGTTTCAGATAGAGGGAGGACATGATGTTAGAGACAGCGGTAAGACAATCACTGGTGTTTGCACGGGTATGCACTGAACATCGCAGGTGCTCGAGTCCCTGCCTCACAGCTGTTAGACACCCAAAAAAACATCCAGGGAAGCACGGTACTACGTGCAAACCCGAGCACCCGTTGCAAATTCGACATGGGCTCAAAACTAGCCGTCATATCGTAATTGTTTTACTTTTGAAAAATCCCCAATTCTAACCATAACCCACTGCTAACCCTAACACCAAATCTAACCCTAGCACTCCCCTAACCCTAACCTCAACCCTAACCATAACACAGCCCTAACCGCAACCCTAACACAGCCCTAACCCTAACTTTTTAGCAAAGTTTGGAATTTTTTTTACCATTTAGATAAAAAAGAACCTATACATGTTTGGGGTCTTTGAACTCGTAATCACCTGCAGAATAAAAATGGCAGGTCAGTTTTTGTATTTAGTGAACCTAGCAAAAAAGCCAAACAAAAAAACAGTGTGGGATTGCACTTTTTTTTCAATTTCACCACACTTGGAATTGTTTTCCCATTTTTTAGTACATGATATGCTAAAACCAATGATGTCGTTCAAAAGTACAACTTGTCCTGCAAAAAATAAGCCCTCACATGGCCATATTGACAGAAAAATAAAAAAGTTATGGCTTTGGGAAGGAGGGGAGCGAAAAATGAAAACAAAAAAATGAAAATACCCGGGTCATGAAGGGGTTAAAGAATTTTCTCGATGACTTGGCTAACAAGACAAGAATTACATGCATGTAAAATAGAACCATATCTCAGGCACAGAAAGAAGCAGAAACAAAAAATGAACAGTGCCAGATTCAGGAGAACGGTAGCAGATAAAAAAAAAATAGATATTTATGGTAAGTGACAAGTCCTTCTTGACAACAGGTTACTAGTACAGCTCTGTGTAGTATGTTCTTGCTATTTGGATAACAAGATTAATAAAAAAAAGTTTGAAGGGGTTATACTAGAATCTATTATATTTTCAAACACACTGTAGTCCTAGCTCCAAACCTGTCTTTATTGCCCCAAAAAAACAATCACACTGTGTTAGGGCTAGCAGAATGCACCAAATAATTAGAGAGATGGTATAAGGTGCGTTCGCAACCCGGGGTCAACCATGCAGAGATGGAACCTGCTGCTGAGTAATGACGGACTATATGGCGGTACAATGAGGATACACAGATGGGTTAACTTCACCCTGTGTGAAGGAAGCGAACCCTGTTGCATCACAGGGCCGCGGTACCGCACAAAGAGCGTAAGCAAAGAATCACAGAACTCTATCCCAGGACACAGGATTAGAATTGGTGTAGACATCTTGCGTTCGACACCACAATTGGGATATAGAATAACTGAGAAAATAACTTTAATGCACAAGAGTGCATACTGTGCCACTCTGGCGGACGCCACTAACCACCCAGACTTGGGTAAGGAAAGCGCTCTAATAGCACACAGACATTGCTGGCTACAAGGACAGAGCCTGGAAAAGCAGTAGTAACCAGTCATCCAGTATCAGCCTGAGCTAGACGCTGGGACCGACATCTCCGCTGAGCAGATTCCACTGTGGCTGGAGAAGAATGGGAGACCACAGCGGAGATGGTTTGAGATTCACCCTGTGCAGAGGTGGGAAATCAACACCTAACACACTGTAGGTTTAATTTTACTCGAGCTTTGTAAAAATTGATTCCATGCTCTTATTGGTAACCATGGGTGTGAAGAACTGAGGTTGTGGGTTGTAATAATCACCCAGTCAGGTTAGCAATGCAATTATTTTTTATTCCTTACATCCAATAGGTTTTACAGCAATTTCAGGTATTTGGTTGCAGTGCAATGTCCCTAGTCCACAAGATCCCATCCTGGGGCCAATAGTTCACTGCTCCCATACCAGGTGATACCCACTGTCTTCCAACATTTGGTTGGCCCACAAATTTTTTGTCTTCCTCCAGTACAGTCTGTAGTCACAGTCCATGCTCCAATTAGCCTTCTGGATGGCAGAAGTGTTCACACCTTCCCCCCAAAAGCTAACTGCGCATTCGTGGAGGTATTTTCTTCAGGCTGAGCCCCATCTGCATGTGAGACCCCTGTGGTGATGGCACTGGATCTACTATCCCTATCCACACAATGGGACTAGTGGCTGGGAGAACAATGGTTTGAAGTCCCTGAGACACTGAGGAGAGTAATGGAATTATTGCAATACCTGATTACTAATCTTGGGTCTGGCCTTATGTATACATAAGGTCCAGCCTTCATGTCTTCCCCTGCTTAGTGTTTCTGAATGGAAACATTGATTCCTGAGGCTGAACTGATGGGCAAGCAAATCTCTAATAAAACACATAAGGCAAATCTCTAATAAAACACAGCAAGCAAATCTCTAATAGAACACAACAATACGATTTACAGTACATAACCGGTGCTCCTTGCTGGAAAAAGTCTGCATCCCACAGATTCCACTCTACGTGCATTGGTCCAATAGTCTTTAGAACAAGAAAAAACAACAAAGACAAGCTATCTTTTAGACAGATAGATAAAAGCTCATCTATATTGATATGTTATTTAAAGATAGCAGTCATCCATTATAACAAGTATGGTCAAACGTATTAAAACTTTTAACAAGTAAAATTATAGGTGGTTTTGTGGCTGGCACTTACAGGTTTTCTCATTTCTTTTTTATCTATCACACTGTCATGGTGTGCAGTCGATGTTAAGGTTTGATTCTTCATTAGATAGGTGTAGATGCAGAGTGTTCAGAATTCTGGTGCAATTTGATCTAAAAACTATTTTTCATGACTGGCACTAGATTTATGTGTGTAAGGCTACAATCCTAAGAAGAGCTTTTGCTGCGTTTTTGATTCTGCACATTTTTTCTGTGTCAAAAAAGCCATGAATGAGATTTATAGAAATCTCATGCCCACTGTGCTTTTTAATGCAGTGTAAACTGACCAGCGGTGTGTGTGTCAAATACGCAGCATGTCAATTTCTCTTGCAGGTACGCTGAGTTTCCTATGCAGATTTTCCCCATAGGCGGAAACGCATCAAAAACGCATGTAATCCACTCTTAAGTATGTCAATAAAGTTTTGTTAAAGCAAAAATACAGGAAGTATAAAAAACAAAGCGTGTGGTAAAAAAGGCACACAAAAACGCAATGAAAATAATCTAATTTACTTTAAAGGCACAGAAATACTGCAACATCAAAAACGCAACAATTTTTCAATGTGGGAAGATAGCCTTAGATGTAGTTTTGTTATTTCCTTCCTGCTCCTTGTCTGACAAGAAGGTTTGTGGCCCAGTGAAAAGGAGGCATGACCTAATTGTTACTATGTAGTGCATATTTGTAGCACAATGAAAGCCAATAGCTGCCCATAAGTTGACAGTGCAAAAAGGGTTATTCTGTTCAATTATAGGCCCAAAGTCATCAAAGCTTTAATGATAGAAAGCTGGAGTAAAAAGTATAAAAAAATCACAATATTTCTTTACTAAAACACCCCCCCTAATCAAGACTGACATGAGAATCACCAGTCTTGATGAATGAAGGTGATAGTCCTATATTTAGATAATGCATACACAGATAAAGGTCCTGATTTATCAAAGCGATTAGTCCTGGTGTAAATCACTTTGAAAAGTTGCAGCAATTTTGCACAGCACAGAATTGCAAAAGCATTTTGCAACTTTAGGTGTTTTTGCATCAATTCTGCCCGGATCAGAAAAAATAGATGAAGCTAGGGTGGAATGAGTCTGAATGGAGCATCTTATTCATTAAATTTTACTTAAGATTCATGGCGAGGCACAAAAAGGCACATGCCAATTGTAAGACCTGATGGATTCATTGAGAGACATAAGCTGATTCCCATACTCTCCCTCATCAAGACTTGCTCATGCCAGTCTTGATGAATCAGGGCCAAACAGTTAATAATAATGTCTATTTAGTGGTATTATACCCACATGTCTATAGTTACAGTACTAATGACCTCCTACTCCTTGTTTCTGCATTGATTGGCCTCTTCTACAACATGTCTTTTACCCGTAGAAGCAAACATAACAAAAAGTCTTTAAGAAGTCAGATTTTAACAATTCAGCAAGACACGGGAAAGTCCAAGATCTGAAACAGCAAATCTGCATCAGAAATTAATTCAATCAAACAATTGCCCCACTGAATTCTTCATGTGGGAAGAATATGGTTTTATGAAAATCACTTTTTTGCCCCAGACCCAAAACATTTGTGGATATGAGACACCAGCTTGTTATGCTCACAATTTTCCAGCATGTCCTTTTGCAGAACATCTAATCTTTTTACTCTATTCCTCCCAGTAAATTTCTTTATGTATTGCTCTAGTAGTACTGTTGTTTTGTTTTAACAAAGTCAACAATTTATGTAATATCAAAATTGCAGAACAATTTGATATTATTTTTGTTTCTGGATATGGCTATCCAATGAAAATGGGTCACGCAGTGTACCCATCATATCCTTGAGATCAGAGTTTTGATTGATATTGTAGCCTAAATGCCAGCAATTGGGTAAAACTTTTTTAGTCCAATGTTCTTCTCACAATTTTCACATTTTGCTTGCAAGTCACCTGCATTAATAGAAAGTATAAAAAGCAAAACTTTGCAATTTTACTGAAGGCGAATCCTCAATGATAAAGTGCTATTTAAAATAAATCATCTATCTTCCCAGCATATGCACAAAAAACTATTAAAGACATCAGTTACCATGAAAGAATAAACATCTGTATAAATTATAGCCATTAGTAAAAAATAACATGAATCATTGCTATGGATGCTTGTCAAGGTTTTGTCTACACACCCATAAATATTACCTTCATTGTATTACCGTAGTATACCTCAGCTGTTCTGTGGCAAAAAATACGGGTTGAGTAATATTTTACACTTTTATCTAGCTAATGGTTTTGCTTGACTTAACGAACTTGTAGTGCATTTACACAGTGTTCTCCGTAGGCAAACTCCAGCGGGATTAATGCATCAGCGTGAATCTTGGCAAGGATAAATACATGGTCTGTGCCGTCGCCATTTATTTACAAAAGGGTAAAAAAAAAGTGATATTAAAATAAAGTGCAATCATGTTTCTATTTAAAAGTGGTTACAGCCAAGAGTATTGCAAAATACGTCTGGACCGGACTCAAGGGCTGCACCTGCGGAGATTTCTCGGTAACAGCAGAACAGTGAAGCTTTCAGAATAAAGCCTAAACAGCTCTCCTGTCATATTACTGGCAAAAGTTGGCTAATCCTGTTAAAAGGACTGCAGAAAATGAAACATTTGTTTGGTCCCAGTGTTACTAAGACAGCTTGTGACTCTTCAGGGAAGCCGAAGAGTAACTCTCCCATTACCACACTGTTAAAATGTTTTACTTTGCCCTATAAAGGAATAAAGCATCTTTTCAGTCCCAGACAGGCCAGATGTACTGAGATGGTTTTAATAAAGAGCTCATCGAATTGCCTTTCTTCTTTCCTGCTATCTATCTGCTTCTCTTTTTTTTTCTTCTGGATGCAATCCGGCCTCTTCAAGTTAAACAAATTCACACAATGGATTAAAAATTCCTGTTGGGAAAATGAAGATTTACAGAAAAGCTTACTGTTTACTATCGCTCAAAAGATAATGATGTAACCTTCCACATGCTGTCTGTTTAGGTCAAGAAATGAAATGTTTTATAACTTTAGAAATGAACTGATTAGTAGCAATAATTAGTTATAACACCAATATAGTGCATAGTAATGTACAATAAGGGCAGGAGGTGAACATATTAAACTCTTAACAATGAAAACAAATGAAAATTTATGAACGATGAGACAAAAAGAAGGATTTTAGCACATGCAACCCAAAGGCCCACACACTTTAAGTGCGTCCTATCCTATACTGATCCATAGAGTTGAGGGCTTTGTGACTTACATCTGTAATCAGGTGCTAACATGTGATCTACAGATAGTTTTCCACATCTCTCTAGTTAATAAAGGGGGTATTGAATTGTCGGCCATTCTTCATGACGCCAATATGCTTTGGTATATAGAAAATTGTTTTGTTTATGGTATATATTACGATAAATTGCATTCTCTTGTTCATCATTGATTAGAGCTGTGTAGTCACCTACGTTTTAGTTTTAGTCTGGATCTTATTGATGACAATAGAGTTTGGCTGCAGTTTTTTGCTTTGGGCACTCATTTGTTTTTAAGTTGTGAATTCACACATTTCTGTAGCTATTTAGTGCGTTTAATCCCTTCAGGACCAGCAATTTTTGATTTTTGTGCTTTTATTTTTCCCTCATAACTTTTTAATTTTCCTTTTATGAAGTCGTATGAGAACTTGCTTTTCTCTAGATGAGTTGTAGTTTGAATTATACTGTTTATCATAAAATATACTGTTTTTGGGGTTTTGGTTTTTCAACATTCATTGCTTTTTTTTCTCTGCAACTATTGCTCTACAATCATTTATAGGACCATTTACAATGTTCTATGCTACAGAATGGTAATGTATCCTTGAAAAGTGGACAGCATACAGATGGTCTGTGTGCTGTCCATTTTTCCTTGCACCCATTGACTTGCATTGGCGAGTCTTGTTCGATATGTGCGGCCACTTGCAGCATGCGGTGATTTTTTTCTCATCCAGATTCCAGCTGAGAAAAAAAATTGCTGATGAGTACTAAATCGCTGAGTAATATTGGATTTTTATTGGATTGCACTTGTCTGATTTATACGCAAATGAATATAAGCCCTTAAAAAGAATTTGGTTTGTGTCTCCATTTTCCAAAACCCATAATGTTTTTACTTTTTCATCAGTGTGAGGGCTTGTTTTTTTTGCGTGGCAAGCTCACATTTTTATTGAGACTATTTTGATCTCTTTTTATTGTATCTGTTTATGGAGATGTGATGAATAGAGATGAGCGAATTTGCTCAGGTTCCCTCTTATTCGGCAAGCTGCAGAGGGACCCGGCTTCCTGGATTTCGCTGGCCGATCAGCTGATTGGCACTGCAACTGCATGTGTCGTGGCTGTAACGGGGTCTACTGTGCTGTAGTACCTCTTTCAGCACCCC
This sequence comes from Ranitomeya imitator, assembly GCF_032444005.1. NCBI lineage: Eukaryota > Metazoa > Chordata > Amphibia > Anura > Dendrobatidae > Ranitomeya > Ranitomeya imitator. Next base: position 327,902,203 of record NC_091287.1, on the reverse strand, counting down.
CCGTGTTTCAGGAGGTCCACTCTGCTTTTGCTGGATTCTGAACGAAGGACGCTGGCTGGAATTCCTTGATTACGTGAGAGCATATAAAAGCTGACTGCTACTCCACGTATTTCCAGTCTAAAAGAACACACTTTATTCACAGCACACAGAATATATAGCACAGATACACAGGGCAGGCCAATTAGAAAAAGCAGGCCAGACATACATTGCAATAGCCGCAGGGGGCCGGAGCCTGCTGATATTTACTGTGGGAATTACAAAGGTGGGGGAGGACAGAAGGGGGATATCGTGTCCTCTCTGCCCAGGGGCGCAGCCTGTGGACTGATGCATTTCACATGGAACCTATTATACATAATATATACTGCATAACATATTCTTGGTGCTGGGTTTCTGTAACAGTGGCTATGTCACAGTCACGACACATGCATGGAGAGTCCAACAAACGGGCTCTCCATGCATGTGTCGTAACTGTGACACAACAGCGACACATGCAGCTGCAGCACCGATAAGCTGCTCGGCCAGTGCAATCCAGGAAGCCGGGTCCCTCTGCAGCTTGCTGAATAAGAGGGAACCCGAGTAAATTCGCTTATCTCTAGTGATGACCAAAAAATCATAATTTTGGTGTTTCAAGTTTTTTCCTCTTAATTGCGCTTACTGTATGGTTTAATTCATTTTATGTTTTGATAGACCAGATTTTAACAGATGCGGCGATGCCAAACATGCTTCCTATTTTTTTATTCTTTATGTTTAATGAGGAAAGTCAGAGTTGTTTAGATTTGTTTTATTTTGTTTACGTCAGTCCAGGTCAGCTCCAAGGTCAGAGCTTGGGTGGGATGATGGTCTGCTCGCCAAATTTATCAAACCTCATGTCCCATTAGTGGTGTAATTTATGCCAGAAATGTAATTCAGTCCCTTACTGGTGTAATATTTCTGCTGAAAGCACCCTGCAGTTGTAACATGCGCCTAATGGATTAAGAAGTGTGAGTATCTTACTCCAGAGGTTCCTTCATAAATTCTGGCATACAAAATGTCACTTGTAATGAAAGGAGTCATCATTATTGTGTTTAGAGCTGAAATATCATGTATGAACACTAATAGTTGAATAAAAATAGACTATTTTTTCACCTGACTGGAGTTGAAGTGATGCCATTTTTCCTTAGACTATAAAAGGTTTACACATTAATTGTCTTGAGGCTTGTAGCTACATTTTATATTCGTAAATCGATAGATAGATAGATAGATAGATAGATAGATAGATAGATAGATAGATAGATAGATAGATAGATAGATAGATGTGAGAAAGGCTCACACTTGGAGCCGAAATGTTAGGAAGACAGCACTCCCATGCAATCCAAGTGAAAAAGTAATTTCTTTATTCCATTCCTCAATATGCAGTGTTTCCAATAAAACAATTAGCCATTTTCTAGCTACAGATAAAACTAGATCCTGAAAATGGCTCCATTGAGTTGAACCAAAACATTGCACATGTAAAATGGTTGCACAAACTTATTTTGCATAATGCAAAAGTGCTACTTTTTTGCATTTCAATATTGTAATGAATATGTTTAATGAATGTATTCTTCCTTTACAGGAAAGATATATATCTTAGTACCGTATTAGCCATTCGATAGAAAAATATTTAGAATTGAGAGTCCTCGGTGGTTGATACCTTTTAATGGCTAACTGAAAGATGGTAACAAATTACAAGCCTTCAAGACTACTCAGGTCTCTTCATCAGGCATAGACTAATAGAAATTCTGAAGAATCACATATTTTTGCACAACACAACATAGCACTAAAAAATGCCATAGATTAGACAGGTGACGTTAAGCAGAATTACCATTATGTGAGTGATAAACAGTTATGTCCACAAATATTGGAACAGTTCATAGACAAGGAGTGTCAATTTTTTATTGTCCTCTGATTGGGGTCTGGCGTAAAAACACTGCAAAGTGCCCTGGATGAAGCTGCATCTTCTATTCAGAGAACAATTTGGCACAGATGGCAACAACCCTGGCACATACTGCAAACACATTTCCTACTGCGGTGCTCCAGGTGTGCCAGACACCTGTGGAGAAAATCCAATCTGTCCGAAAATGTAATCCATTATAAGTTTATGCCTAACACATACAACTCTGTCCTTCACCTCTCCAAACACACTTACTTCAACACCCTCATCACCTTACTATCCAGCAATCCTAAACTTCTCTTTGACACTTTTCATTCCCTCCTCAACCCAAGATTGCAAGCCCCAAACACGAATCTCAGTGTTGATGATCTGGCCAATTATTTCTGAGAAAACATTGACCATATCTGACAGGAAATTTTCTCCCAAACCCCTTGTATCATTCACTGTCCTCCCTCCCCCACTGCATCTAGCTCACTCTCTGTCTTTGAACCAGTTGCGGAAAAAGAAGGGATCAGGCTCCTTGCATCTTCTCATCCTACTACTTGCACCAGTGACCCCATTCCTTCACATCTCCTCAAGTCCATTTCCCCAGCTGTCATCACTCAATTAACAAAAATATTCAATTTCTTTCTCTTTCTTCCGGTATCTTTCCTTAATCATTTAAAACATCCCAAAACCAAAACTGCCCTGCTAACTATAGACCTGCCTCTAATCTTCCCTTCATCTCTAAACTCCTGGAACGCTTGGTCCACTCCTGTCTAATCTGCTATCTCTTGTTGACCCTCTACAATCAGCTTTCCGCTCTTTACACTCTACTGAAACTGCCCTCACTAAAGTTTCTAATGATCTACTAACAGCTAAATCTAATGGTCACTACTCCCTGCTGATTCTCCTGGATCTCTCTGCAGCATTTGACACTGTGGATCACCAGTTCCTCCCCCTATGCTCCGCTCCATTGGCCTCAAGGACACCATTCCCTCCTGGTTCTCTTCCTACCTCTGTGGCCCCTCCTTCACAGTATCTTTTGCTGGATCCTCCTCTCCCCCTTACTGTCAGGATTCCTCAAGGATCAGTCCTAGGCCCCTTCTTGTCCCTGTATACTGCCCTTATTGGCCAAACAGTAGATTTGGTTTTCAGTACCATCTCTATGCTGATGACACCCAATTATACACCTATATTACTGACATCACGCCTGCATTATTACAAAACAACATTATGTCCTCCCTCTATCTGAAACTGAACCCATCAAAAACCGAACTCCTTGTGTTTCATCCCCCCATTAACCTACCTATGCCAGACATTGCCATTTCCGTGTGTGGTTCTACCATTACTCCCCAGCAACATGCCCGCTGTCTTGGGGTCATACTTGATTCAGATCTTTCATTCACCCCCCACATCAGATCACTGGCTTGCTATTGTTATCTGAACCTCAAAAACATTTCTAGAATTCAACCTTTTCTTACTTTTGACTCTGCAAAAACTCTTACTGTTGCTCTTATTCATTGTCGACTGGACTATTGTAACTCTATACTAATCGGTCTCCCACTTACTAAACTCTTCCCTCTCCAATCTGTCATGAATGTTGCAGCCAGGATCATATTCCTTATCAACCGCTACACCGATGCCTTTACCCTGTGTCAATCAATACACTTGTTACCCATCCACTCCAGTATTCAATATAAACTTATCACTCTCACCCACATCTCCTCCCTTGTCTCAGTCTACCACCCTTCCCATGCCCTCCCTTCTGCTAATGACCTAAGAATAACATATTCAATAATCCAAACCTCCCACTCCCATTTCCAAAATTTCTCGTGTGTTGCGCCAATTCTTTGGTATGCACTACCCAGGACAATTCAATCAATCCCCATTTACCTACAGTTTTAACCCCTTAGTGACCGAGCCAAATTTTTGAAATCTGACCAGTGTCACTTTATGTGGTAATAACTCTGCAACGCTTCAACAAATCCCAGTGATTTTGAGATTGTTTTTTCGTGATACATTATACTTTATGATAATGGTAAATTTTGTTCAACATTTTTTGTGTTTATTGATAAAAAATATCAAAAATTTGAGAAAAATGTTAAAAAATTAGCAATTTTCTAAATTTGAATGATTATCCCTTTAATCCAGATGGTCATACCACAGCAAACCATTAATAAACAACATTTCCCACATGTCGGCTTTACATCAGGACCATTTGTAAAATATTATTTTATTTTGTTTGCAGTTTAGGAGGTTTAAAAATGTAGCAGCAATTTTTCATTTTTTCAAAGAAATTTACAACATTTATTTTTTTAGGGACTTATCCATGTTTGAAGTGACTTTAGGGGTCCCATATATTGGGAAACCCACAAACCTGATACCATTTTAAAAACAGCACCCCCTGACATATCAATAACTGCGGTCAGGTAGTTTATTAACCCTTCAGGTGCTTTACAGGAATTAATGCAAAGTGGTATGACAGAAATCAAAATGTGTATTTTTACCACCTAAATGTCTCTAACTTCTAAACAGATTACTATAGCCGACAGACTCTAAGGCCGCTATTTGGCCATGAATTGCCATGGCAAACATCAGGACAACAAAATCATGATATGAGGGTACCAATTGGGACAAAGAAGAAGCCCCCATGCTCTGTTAACCATTTATAATGATGTAGTCACTATTGACAGCAGCATCTAAGGGGTTAAACAGATTTAGATGGTGCAAATACTGATTGTGGCTGGTACAGCAAGTTGTCAGCTATAGTGTACAACTGACAGATGCTGGATTGTCATCTGTATGGGGAGGCTATTCTCTTATATCTCAGGTCAGTTAAAAGACGTATTGGCGGTCATTAAGGGGTTAAGCGTGCCCTAAAAATGCTTTTTTTCAGACTGGTCTACCGCCTCAACTTATTTATGTAACTATCCCTCTGTTACACATTAAACATTTGCTTCAAAACCAGGACCCTTGTATCATCTGTCCTCACACCCTTTATGCATTTAATAGTCCTTTGTGTCCTATTTCCTCAAAGATTGTAAGCTTGCGAGCAGGGCCCTCACTCCTCTTGGTATCTGTTGATATATGTGGTTATTGTTATTCTGTAATATATCTTATTGTCTGTACAAGTTCCCTCTAAAATGTAAAGAGCTACAAATTTATTGGCTCTATAGAAATAAAATTATTATTATTATTATTATTATTATTAGAAATCCTTTCCAGGAGAGTGTAAGCTGTTTTAGCTGCAAAGTTGGGACAAACTCCATATTAATGACTATGGATTTAGAATGGAATGTCATAAAAACCCATGTAGGTGTAATGTGTAGGCATCTCAATATTTTTGTCCATATCAACTAATTACGCAAGCAGATAGCTGTGAGATAAATATAAAGACAGATTCTTAAAAACATATTAAAATAACATATATATATAGGTTGTGCTAACACATACAAAAAACATAAATTAACACACATCAAAATTAGGCATGCAGAACTGACCAAACGAGAAAGCGTGCAGATGAGTAAGGCTACGTTCACATTAGCGTTACGCTAATGTGCGTCGCTGTTGCGTCGGCGACGCAGCGGCGACGCGCCCCTATGTTTAACATCGGGGACGCGTGCGTTTTTTTGTTACCGTTTTTCGACATGTGCGTCGTTTTTGACGCTAGCGTCGGACGCACGAAAATGCAACAAGTTGCATTTTTCGTGCGTCCGATTTTCGTCAAAAAACGACGCACGCGTCGCAAAACGCAGCGTTTTTGCGTGCGTTTTTGGTGCGGCGCGCAACGCTAATGTGAACGTAGCCTAATTTGCACTTGTTTAACAGGAACAGCTGAATCTTGTTGTGTTTGGAGCTGATAATGAGATTTGTAGAGGTGTCATTTTAGCGCTGCTTTTCAACCCTTGATGTTTTCATCACTACTTAGATTTAATTCTGTTCAGCGATATGCAATACAATGCATCTGATTAAAACTACTGTGGCAAAATGAAACCAAAAGGATCACACATTTAAAACCATTGTTTCTAATTTATTTGAAAACAAAAGTCCAAATTCCAGTTTAATGACAAGACATTCACGCTGCGTTTGGAGCTCAGAAAGCCATTTTCTCTATGGTCTGTGTATACTAAACAGCACTAATGTGTCTTATAATGTGACTAATAAAAAAACATCAACAAGAAATGCATTGTCATTTTATGTACTATATGGCGCTTTACAAAGCAGTGATACTGATAAATGAAGCCGTGTAATCACTCTGCATTCCTTTGTTACATTTCACAGTGTGAAAATAGCTTGATCTCAGCGTGCTACCAGGAAAGAAATAAACAAGCTTTCTCTATTTTCTCCATCAATCTTTCCTTATTTTTACAATTAAAGCCCTTTCACACTCTGTGCTTGCAAAATAAAAAAATAGAAACGGGAAAGGCAAAAAAATAATAAAAGCTTGAAAAATAATTTCTACTTTTGTATTTATTATCATCTCTGGTTAGACAGCTGGAGAAATGTTCCTACGATTCACAGCCTAGTTTCAAATAAGGTCTCATTAAAATTTACTTTCGCCTGCCATTTTCCCTTTACCGTTTGCTGTCTTTTTATACTTGGTGATCATTAGTTATCAGCATGAAGCTCAAAGGTATATCCAGCCATTTATGGAAGAATGACACATTCTACAATAATGCCTTTGAAGATATTTGTCACATAACCTTCCTACACTAGTCTCATTAATGTTCAAACTATCTTTTTTTCCCTTTTGTGCCTTCTCTACACTTATTTTTCTCTAATTAGCTTTTTCCTCTTCTGCTTTCACAATTTTATTTTAAGGGAGAAAATAAGTGGATGTCATATCGTAGAATCTCTAGGCCATGATAATCAGCATAATTAATAACTATCATTCATTAAACTTTCAGCCATGGAGAGTTTTTTGTACTGTACATATCTTATTTATATTGAGGATTTTTTCAAAATGAAACCTTGTTTTTGGCCTTTAAGTCACTACTCTGATTTAGCTATGCGCAGAATTTAAACAAATATATACTGGTGAGAATTTACAGGTGTTGTGCCACATAGTCCAGTTTAGTAATTAAAAGGTTTGTCCACTACTCACACAACCCCTTCTCAATCCTCATGTTTCCCTCATGTAAAATAACAACACTTATAATCATTAGAGATGAACAAATATTTCAATGTTCGGTTCGGATTACGATCGCCGAATTTGCAATATTTGCTGATAAGCTCATGAAATATTCGCTGAACATAACCAAATGCCATTCATCTCAGTGGGAAGCAAAAACAAACGCATGTACGACACCTTAGAACGGCCCCAAATGCTACCAAAACACATCAAATTAGGGGCAGACACCAGGAAATTGGCCTCAATTCACCCACCCAATTCACCGCCACCCGAGCTGCCTCCTCACCACCACCCGAGCTGACGCCTCACCACCACCTGAGCTGCCACCTCACCACCACCAGAGCTGCCACATCACCACCACCAGAGGTGCCGCCTCACCACCACCAGAGCTGTCACATCTCTGACCTTCTGTCTCTTCCCCATTATCCCGTAGAATGTAAGTCCACAAGGACAGGGTCCTCTCCCCTCTGTGCTAGTCTGTCATTGTAAATTTGTGTACTGTAAACGATATCTATAACTCTGTAGGTAACCACTTTCTCATCAACAGTACCATGGAATTAATGGTGCTATATAAATAAATACTAATAATATTAATTGTAGCATGGCACTGCAGCAATCAGCCAGGCATGAGATATCAGGGTCTGGGACAGCATTTACAGCATTCAATTGAATGTCACAGTAAGACAAGGTGAGTGAGGGATCTGTGTAGGCCTCCTGTGCTGGGAGCCCTGATACCACATGCAACAGATCACAGATCAACCTGCTTTCATACTCAACCAAACTCATATGGCACAAATATCATATAAATCTCGAAGACTACTATTGTCAGAAAAATCGAAGGATAGTAACACAGAGTCAAGGAAGTGGAGGTCTGATGGTCTTGGAGGCCTACTGCTACAAGCAACACGCATGAAGAAGACCCAAACAGGAGTCTACATATTCACAAAAATTTGTGCCAGACACCAACAAAGTGGCATCAATTGCAATAAATTACAATTAGTATAGCGGGGACCGACACTTCTTCTGCTACAGCCATCCCAGCAGATGGAGACTGTAATGGGCAAGGTGGTGGAATCACTGTTTCGTATCCCTCTGAAAGCCTGGAAGAGGTTTAACTAGGTGGCCTAATAAATCCCTACTCGGACAAGTGGCAGCAGGCGAAAACTGATACCCAAGGAGGTTCAAAGAGGTGGCAAAAGGTGCTACTCCATGGCTGACCTACAGAAGGTGGCAGCTGACCTCCTACAGTGAGTAAGCAGCTACAGCCCAAAGAAGGGATGAAAAATGCAGGCAGGCACTGTAAGGACTCTGGAATCACGGGTGCAGATGGGACCGTCTGAGGAACAGATAAGCACTGGCAGGTGAAGGCTGGACTGGGTGTTAGACAGATGGGCACTGGCAAATGCGATCTGGACCAGCTGATGGACAGAAGAGCACAGGCAGGTAAGAGCAGATGGGCACAGACAGGTAAGAGCAGATGGGTACAGGGTAGACAAGCAGACAGGCAGACCTGGGGAACCTGACAACTAGCAAGCATGCAAGGATAACTAACAACGTAGCTCAGGCACCTCCATATTGGAGGAAAAGCCTTAAATAGAAAGTGTAACCCAGCTATAGGTTGGGAATACCTTATTTTGATTTGGGCAGTCCCTTTAAGAGGGAGGGAGCATGCGGTTGCACCCCTAAACATAGTTCCCGGTTCTACAATTGAACCATGGTGGACGCCAGCACATAAGGGGCGAGATGAGGAGGTGGTGTGTGAGTGGGAGACACTGAATGTCCTGTCTGTGAGGCTAGGTTCACACTTGCGTTGGCAAGACTTTGGCACTGTGCTAGCGCAGATGGAGCATCTGCTAGCTCCATCTGCGCTAGCAGTGCGCTAGCAGTGACGGACCCGGAAACGCTGCAGCCTGCATCTCGGGTCTGTCACTCAATGATGGCACATCGCTAGCGCACGCCCATTGTGGGCGATGCATTCGCCATTGCAAGTAATGGCGGCGTTAACGGACTGCGCTACACCGCATTATGCCACGGTGTAACGTAGTCCGTTAAACGGGTTCACACAATGCAGTGTGAACCCAGCCTTGGGTACGAGGAGATCCAACAAAGGGCCAAGTCTGTAATGTCAATAGATCAGAAAGTCTGTAGCAAGAGTGAATGCTCCACTGTGTCAAAGACAGATGCCAGGTCCAGGAGAAGGAGGAGGACAAACTTGCATCATTTTCATTTGGCAGTTATTACTTCGTTAGTGACTTTAGTCAGGGAAGTTTCAGCGGAACGGTGCCTTCTGAAGTCAGATTGTAAGCAGTCAAAGAGGGAGCAAGAGGAGAGGTGGTAGGATAGTTCAAAATGGATGTGTAGTTCCAGTAGTTTGGAGGCATAGTGTAGAAAGGATATGAAGCGATAGGTAGACACAGAGAATGGGTCAAGGGTGGGCTTTTTGAGGATGGGTGTGATTGAGATATGTTTCACTCAGGATGTAAGACACCAGTTGATAGTGACAGGTTGAAGAGGTGGGATTGGCTTGTGATGAAGACTGTGGTAAAGTTTGGAATGAGGTGGGACATTATTGTGTCAAGTTCACAGGTGGTGAGGCAAATTATTCAGCTGAGATGACAGGAGAGGGAGGAGGAACTGATGGATGCAGGAAAGAATTGAAAGTACTGAATAGCTGTTTAGGGTTGTGAGACAGGTATGATATGAGGGATGAGAAGTCGGTTTGTTTTGCAGCAGTCAGAATTTGCGCAGCATTTTTGAAACTTCTATTACTGAACGAGCAACTCCTCTCCCTTTCTTTGGCAGAAATTCATTGGTATGCTTTGTAGATGAGGGCCAGAAAGAACATGTGCTCCAGTAGATGGAAAGCTCTGCATGAAGTTGCCTCTGCTCCTCTTCCTCCACCTTAACATCACACACAGTCCCCTTTGTTGGCACCCCAATTACCTTTTTTCACCCACATCACAACTCTGCCAGCGCCCCACTGACTGTTGGGAACCACAGAAGGCTGAGTCCACAGATCTCTTCACATATTGTATGCCATGGGCATAGGAAGTGTACTCTAAAGATTCACAGAGTCAGGAGGAGGAAATCATCTGCATAGTTGGCCAAATATTTCCTCATTTTGATCCATGTGGGACAAAGTTTTGTCCTAGCCTAAACCAAACCCTTGTCAACAGATGTTAACCCCGTTGGGTGAAGGTGAACCATTTGTGACGAGACTTAGATATTTGAGGTGCATGTGGAAAGTATTGTGCTGTCAAGGCAGGAAGAGGAGCATGACTCTCAGGGCGAGGAGAGGGAGAACAGAGAGGATGACAATGAGGTAGTAGATCAGACTTGATGTAAACCCAGAGGCATGCAGCTGAGTAGCTCAGCAAAGGAGGAGGAAGATGAGGAGGTTATGTAGACAGAGTTATGCAACCACGACATCCAATGCATCCTGAGGCCAAACTCTGGCAGTGGACAGCAGATTTTGCGGTTCTGCAGTTGGCTATCTTGGTTCTTTTTTTCAGACTGGCAAAAATCTAAAAAATCATATTATCTGTCAACTTTTTTAAAAACAAACTAGTAGAGTTAAAAATGAAATAATTTCAGCTCTACATGCATGAAATGGCACATGTGTGATCAACATGCGTTAATCTGGGAATGTCACTGTGCTAAAACGCAGACTAGCGGGTCTCGCCAACTACTGTCCACCCCATCAACCATATCTTCTGATTCTTCCTCCTCCCTTACCGTGATGAGTGTTGTCACACAGATCTCCAGCCGAAGAACCTCTATTTGTTTACCCCTACATTTGGGGTGACTGAGAGCCTGTCAGCTGATATGGAATTGGACATGCCTGCTGTTTTTGACTGATCTTACATACCAAGCACACCTCATATTTCTTAATCCACCATAACATCTCTACCTGCACCTCTCTCACAGTCCAGCAGCTTGTCATGTTCACCTTAATCCACTCTGTGTCAGCAGAGCAGCAAACCCTCATTTGTGCAGTTATGCTCAGGTAAAAGATTCTTTACTCCTACACATGACAAAGTTAACAGCTTGAATTTCTCCATCTTCAATCAACTAATAATAGTAACCTTTATTTATATATCGCAAACACATTCCGCATAGCTTTACGAGTCAGCAGTTTATTTAAAATGTCAAAAGTTACAAAGTTTAAGATAATCAAACAATTAAAGCAAAAATAATGATGACCCTGCTCTTCAGATCTTACAATCTACAATGAGGTGGGGTTACACCAATTACAGGTGTTTATATACAATGATGGTACAACTATCGTGAGGAAATGGGGGGTAGACAAAGGCTGCATGAGCCTTTTGGGTACGATGATTTTGATGGCGAATTATGTTAAGAGAAGTAGAGAATAAGCTATATCTATAAAATGGACTTTGATTAGGGAACGTGATTAGAGATGGGCGAACACCTGGATGTTCGAGTCCGGCGGGTTTGGCCAAACAGTTACAAAAAGTTCGGGTTTTGGTACCAGAACAGTACCCGGACCTGAACCCAAACCCAGACCCCATTCACTTGAATGGGGGGACCGAACATCCAGTGTTTTCTGCACTGCAATGTGCATGACAGTGCGGCAAACACCGCTTCTGATCAGCAGAGAAATCATCCTGGCCGGTCAGAGAGCCACGGTTCCCAGGCTGGCAAAAGACAGCGGGAGTGCTCAGCTGTGATCGGAGGTATAAACTTTACCTTCGGTCACTGGTGTCATCTGATGGGACTACAGCTCCCGTCATATGACACCTGCTACCACTAATTACAATGAGAGCAGGAGCAGTGGATAGGAGTATTCATCTGCCGTTCCTGCGCTGTAAAAAAATATTTTTTTTTTTTTTGAACTGCGTGGGTTCCCCTGTATTTTTACTAACCAGCCAAACAAAACTCACAGCTGGAGGCTGCAACCCTCAGCTGTCAGCTTTAGCAAGGCTAGTTAGCAAGAATAGAGGGGTCCCCAAGCTGTTTTTTTAAATTATTTAAATAAATAATTTTAAAAAAACGGCGTAAGGTCCCCCCATTTTTGACAACCAACCTAGTCGAAGCAGACAGCTGGAGGTTGGTATTCTCAAGCTGGTAAGGGGCCATGGTAATTGCGTCATATCACTGTGACACAATTACATGGGATATGTGGGATACAGCAGGCTGTATCATGTTTTGCAACAGGACAAAAACAAAAATTAATGTGGTCTGCAGACTTCTTCGCATACCGCCACAAAATCAGAATGTGGAATACAGCGGGCTATTTCACATTTTGCAACAGAAAAACATTTTTATTTAAATGTGGATGAGGTCTGCAGACAGCTTCATATTATAATAATCTTTATTTTTATATAGCGCTAACATATCCCGCAGCACTTTACAGTTTGCACACATTATCATTGCTGTCCCCGATGGGGCTCACAATCTACATTCCCTATCAGTATGTCTTTGGAATGTGCTTAGTCTCAGGTCCTTGTGCACGTTAATTCTAGTCCGCCTCTCTTTCGTTCTGGGGCGGCTATTTAATGTTGGTAGTTCCTCGGTTTGGTGTCGGTGATACTTCCATATTCTCGGTTTGTAGTTACTGACCCAGGTTACTCGTCCGTAATCGCTGTGACTCTATGTGTGTGAACATTTGCTGTGTATGACTCGGTTTGTCCCCTGACTTTTGCCTTTGTACCCTGCACTGTACTACCCTGTCCTCTGTTTACGTTCTGTGCCCTGTACTCCGTGCTCCCAGCTGCCTTCCCTGGCTGCACGTGTGGTGACTCCATCCCGACATCATGTGACTACTTTGTTCCAGGTCCTGAGCTCACTGCTTAGTCTCAGGTCCTTGTGCACTGCGTGCCTTGTTCCCCCACTCCCTGCATTCGTTCCCATACCCTCTGATAGTGCCCCCTAGGCTGCACCAGTGACACCATCAGTGTCATTACAATTAACACATGAAAGGTTTGTGCATAAAATCAGAGCTATGGGATTAGTAGAAGATTGTTATGAACTGGTGATTCAGAAACACAATGGACCTGGTGGTTAAGAGCACACAAAGTGACCTAATAGTTACTAATAACATAGGACGAGCTCTGAGACGTGGGAACTCTGCTGACCGCAATCGCTAATCCTATCACACCACACTAGAGGTAGCCGTGGAGCGCTCCTGACCAGACCTAGGCGCCTCGGGCACAGCCTGAGAAACTAGCTAGCCCTGAAGATAGAAAAATAAGCCTACCTTGCCTCAGAGAAATTCTCCAAAGGAAAAGGCAGCCCCCCACATATAATGACTGTGAGTAAAGATGAAAATACAAACACAGAGATGAAATAGGTTTTAGCAAAGTGAGGCCCGACTTACTGAGCAGATCGAAGATAGGAAAGATTGCTTTGCGGTCAACACAAAACCCTACAAACAACCACGCAGAGGGGGCAAAAAGACCCTCTGCACCGACTAACGGTACGGAGGTGCTCCCTCTGAGTCCCAGAGCTTCCAGCAAGCAAGACAAACCAATATAGCAAGCTGGACAGAAAAAATAGCAAACAAAAGTAACACAAGCAGAACTTAGCTTATGCAGGGTAGACAGGCCACAAGGACGATCCAGGAGAGAGAGAAAGACCAATACTGGAACACTGACTGGAGACCAGGAACAAAGAACTAGGTGGAGTTAAATAGAGCAGCACCTAACGACTTAACCTTGTCACCTGAGGAAGGGAACTCAGAAGCCGCAGCCCCACTCACATCCACCAGAGGAAGCTCATAGACAGAACCAGCCGAAGTACCGCTCATGACCACAGGAGGGAGCTTGACCACAGAATTCACAACAGTACCCCCCCTTGAGGAGGGGTCACCGAACCCTCACCAGAGCCCCCAGGCCGACCAGGATGAGCCACATGAAAGGCACGAACCAGATCGGCAGCATGGACATCAGAGGCAAAGACCCAGGAATTATCTTCCTGACCATAACCCTTCCACTTAACCAGGTACTGGAGTTTCCGTCTCGAAATGCGAGAATCCAAAATCTTCTCCACTATATACTCCAACTCCCCCTCAACCAAAACCGGGGCAGGAGGATCAACGGATGGAACCACAGGTGCCACGTATCTCCGCAACAATGACCTATGGAATACATTATGGTTGGAAAAAGAAGCTGGAAGGGTCAAACGAAAAGACACAGGATTAAGAACCTCAGAAATCCTATACGGACCAATGAAACGAGGCTTAAACTTAGGAGATGAAACTTTCATAGGAATATAACGAGACGACAACCAAACCAAATCCCCAACACGAAGTCGGGGACCCACACAGCGCCTGCGGTTAGCGAAACGTTGAGCCTTCTCCTGGGACAATGTCAAATTGTCCACTACATGAGTCCAAAACTGCTGCAACCTATCCACCACAGTATGCACACCAGGACAGTCTGAAGACTCAAACTGCCCTGAAGAGAAACGAGGATGGAAACCAGAATTGCAGAAAAACGGCGAAACCAAAGTAGCCGAGCTGGCCCGATAATTAAGGGCGAACTCAGCCAACGGCAAAAAGGACACCCAATCATCCTGATCAGCAGAAACAAAACATCTCAGATTTGTTTCCAAGGTCTGATTGGTTCGTTCAGTTTGGCCATTTGTCTGAGGATGGAAAGCCGAGGAAAAAGACAAATCAATGCCCATCCTAGCACAAAAGGCTCGCCAAAACCTCGAAACAAACTGGGAACCTCTGTCAGAAACAATGTTCTCCGGAATGCCATGTAAACGAACCACATGCTGGAAAAACAATGGCACCAAATCAGAGGAGGAGGGCAATTTAGACAAGGGTACCAAATGGACCATCTTAGAGAAGCGATCACAAACCACCCAATTGACCGACATCTTTTGAGAGATGGGGGATACGAAATAAAATCCATAGAGATATGTGTCCAGGGCCTCTTTGGGACCGGCAAGGGCAAAAGCAACCCACTGGCACGAGAACAGCAGGGCTTAGCCCGAGCACAAATCCCACAGGACTGCACAAACGAACGCACATCCCATGACAGAGACGGCCACCAAAAGGATCTAGCCACCAAATCTCTGGTACCAAAGATTCCAGGATGACCAGCCAACACCGAACAATGAACCTCGGAGATAACTCTACTCGTCCATTTATCAGGGACAAACAGTTTCTCCGCTGGGCAACGGTCAGGTCTATTAGCCTGAAATTTTTGCAGCACCCGCCGCAAATCAGGGGAGATGGCAGACAAAATTACCCCCTCTTTGAGAATACCCGCCGGCTCAGGCAAACCCGGAGAGTCGGGCACAAAACTCCTAGACAGGGCATCCGCCTTCACATTTTTAGAGCCCGGAAGGTACGAAACCACAAAGTCAAAACGGGAGAAAAACAGCGACCAACGAGCCTGTCTAGGATTCAACCGTTTGGCAGACTCAAGATAAGTCAAGTTCTTGTGATCAGTCAAGACCACCACGCGATGCTTAGCTCCTTCAAGCCAATGACGCCACTCCTCGAATGCCCACTTCATGGCCAGCAACTCTCGATTGCCAACATCATAATTACGCTCAGCAGGCGAAAACTTCCTGGAAAAGAAGGCACATGGCTTCATCATCGAGCCATCAGAACTTCTTTGCGACAAAACAGCCCCTGCTCCAATCTCAGAAGCATCAACCTCGACCTGGAACGGGAGCGAAATATCTGGTTGGCACAACACAGGGGCAGAAGAAAAACGACGCTTCAACTCCTGAAAAGCTTCCACAGCAGCAGAAGACCAATTGACCACATGAGCACCCTTCTTGGTTAAATCAGTCAACGGTTTAGCAATACTAGAAAAATTATTGATGAAGCGACGATAAAAATTAGCAAAGCCCAGGAACTTTTGCAGACTCTTCAGAGATGTCGGCTGAGTCCAATCATAAATGGCCTGAACTTTAACAGGGTCCATCTCGATAGTAGAAGGGGAAAAAATGAAACCCAAAAATGAAACCTTCTGAACACCAAAGAGACGCTTTGACCCCTTTACAAACAAAGAATTCGCACGCAGGACCTGGAACACCATTCTAACCTGCTTCACGTGAGACTCCCAATCATCCGAGAAGACCAAAATATCATCCAAGTATACAATCAGGAATTTATCCAGGTACTCTTGGAAGATGTCATGCATAAAAGACTGAAATACTGATGGAGCATTAGAAAGCCCGAATGGCATAACCAGGTACTCAAAATGGCCCTCGGGCATATTAAATGCTGTTTTCCATTCATCGCCCTGTTTAATACGCACAAGATTATACGCACCACGAAGATCTATCTTGGTGAACCAACTAGCCCCCTTAATCCGAGCAAACAAATCAGACAGCAGCGGCAAGGGGTACTGAAATTTGACTGTGATTTTATTTAGAAGGCGGTAGTCAATACAAGGTCTCAGCGAACCATCCTTCTTGGCCACAAAAAAGAACCCTGCTCCCAATGGCGACAACGACGGGCGAATATGACCCTTCTCCAAGGATTCCTTTACGTAACTCCGCATAGTGGCGTGCTCAGGCACAGACAAATTAAACAGTCGACCCTCAGGAAACTTACTACCAGGAATCAAATCGATAGCACAATCGCAATCTCTATGCGGAGGTAGGGCCCTGGACTTGGGCTCATCAAATACATCCCGGTAATCCGACAAGAACTCTGCGACCTCAGAAGGGGCGGATGACGAAATAGACAGAAATGGAACATCACCATGTACCCCCTGACAACCCCAGCTGGACACAGACATTGATTTCTAATCCAATACTGGGTTATGGATTTGTAGCCATGGCAACCCCAACACGACCACATCATGCAGATTATGCAACACCAAAAAGCGAATATCCTCCTGATGCGCAGGAGCCATGCACATGGTCAGCTGGGTCCAGTATTGAGGCTTATTCTTGGCCAAAGGCGTAGCATCAATTCCTCTCAATGGAATAGGATACTGCTAGGGCTCCAAGAAAAACCCACAGCGCCTAGCAAACTCCAAGTCCATCAAATTCAGGGCAGCGCCTGAATCCACAAATGCCATGACAGAATAGGATGACAAAGAGCAGATCAAAGTAACGGACAAAAGAAATTTCGACTGTACCGTACCAATGGTGGCAGACCTAGCGAACCGCTTAGTGCGCTTAGGACAATCAGAGATAGCATGAGTGGAATCACCACAGTAAAAACACAGCCCATTCCAACGTCTGTGTTCTTGCCGTTCAAATCTGGTCAAAGTCCTATCACATTGCCTAGGCTCAGGTTTATGCTCAGGTAATACCGCCAAATGGTGCACAGTTTTACGCTCACGCAAGCGTTGATCGATCTGAATGGCCAAAGACATAGACTCATTCAGACCAGCAGGCATAGGAAATCCCACCATGACATCCTTAAGGGCTTCAGAGAGACCCTTTCTGAAAATTGCTGCCAGCGCACATTCATTCCATTGAGTGAGCACAGACCACTTCCTAAACTTCTGACAATATATCTCTACCTCATCCTGACCCTGACACAGAGCCAGCAAATTTTTCTCTGCCTGATCCACTGAATTAGGTTCATCATAAAGCAGTCCAAGCGCCAGAAAAAACGCATCAATATTACATAATGCAGGATCTCCTGGCGCAAGGGAAAATGCCCAGTCTTGAGGGTCGCCACGTAATAAAGATAATGATCTTAACTTGTTGAACTGGGTCACCAAAGGAGCGGGGTTTCAAAGCCAGAAACAGTTTACAATTATTTTTAAAACTCAGAAACTTAGCTCTATCTCCAGAAAACAAATCAGGAATAGGAATTCTTGGTTCTAACATAGAATTCTGAACCACAATGTCTTGAATATTTTGTACTCTTGCAGTGAGATGATCCACACAAGAAGACAGACCTTTAATGTCCATCACTACACCTGTGTCCTGAACCACCCAAATGTCTAGGGGAAAAGAAAGACAAAACACAGTGCAGAGAAAAAAAAATGGTCTCAGAACTTCTCTTTTCCCTCTATTGAGAAGCATTAGTACTTTGGGCCTCCAGTACTGTTATGAACTGGTGATTCAGAAACACAATGGACCCGGTGGTTAAGAGCACACAAAGTGACCTAATAGTTACTAATAACAGAGGACGAGCTCTGAGACGTGGGAACTCTGCTGACCGCAATCCCTAATCCTATCACACCACACTAGAGGTAGCCGTGGAGCGCTCCTGACCAGACCTAGGCGCCTTGGGCACAGCCTGAGAAACTAGCTAGCCCTGAAGATAGAAAAAATAAGCCTACCTTGCCTCAGAGAAATTCCCCAAAGGAAAAGGCAGCCCCCCACATATAATGACTGTGAGTAAAGATGAAAATACAAACACAGAGATGAAATAGGTTTTAGCAAAGTGAGGCCCGACTTACTGAATAGACCGAGGATAGTAAAGATAGCTTTGCAGTCAGCACAAAAACCTACAAACAACCACGCAGAGGGCGCAAAAAGACCCTCCGCACCGACTAACGGTACGGAGGTGCTCCCTCTGCGTCCCAGAGCTTCCAGCAAGCAAGACAAACCAATATAGCAAGCTGGACAGAAAAAATAGCAAACAAAAGTAACACAAGCAGAACTTAGCTTATGCAGGGCAGACAGGCCACAAGAACGATCCAGGAGAGAGAGCAAGACCAATACTGGAACATTGACTGGAGGCCAGGAACAAAGAACTAGGTGGAGTTAAATAGAGCAGCACCTAACGACTTAACCTCATCACCTGAGGAAGGGAACTCAGAAGCCGCAGCCCCACTCACATCCACCAGAGGAAGCTCATAGACAGAACCAGCCGAAGTACCACTCATGACCACAGGAGGGAGCTTGACCACAGAATTCACAACAGAAGATATACTGTATGTCATTGGGTTAACAATTGGCAGAATATAGATGGCTATCAATGGCATACTGTGACAACCCTGCCAGCATCACTGCATGGCTTTCCATCTCCAATTTTACTCACCACTCCGGGCCATGCTGTGAGTTCCGTCCTCTGCCTGCTTCATGCTGTGAACATCATGTCCTTGCTTGCTGCATACTTTCTGACTGTATGCTTAGGGTGGCAGTGCCGGCACTTTCTGAGTCTTGTAGAGACAGTGTGCACACTCGTAATTTGTCCCCAGCCTATTGCCAAGAGGTATTATTGGGTAGTTAAAGCATCACCACCCATAGGGAGATGCCAGAGCAGCAAACTCCCAGTCTGCTTTCTGCTGCTGAGTTGACAGGTCCTGTCCTGTTTCTGCTTTAGCTTCTGCCACCCTGGGGGCTGTGTACCCAGGCCTGAATCCTTTATCTTGAAGGAAACAGCATTGGGCCCTCTTCTCTGTAAGATATTTACTAGGGATGAGTGAGCACTAAAAATGCTTGGATGCTCGTTACTTGGACTAAGCAATTCCTAATGCTTAGATGCTCATTTTGAGTAACGAGCATAATGGGAGTCAATGGAAATTCTTAGCATTTTGTGACAGACCCTACAAGGAGATCTGCTGGGCAGTGAAAATGTTGAAATGGATGGAAAAGTGCTGAATGAAAGGAGAATAGCATGGGAAAGACCCTTGGAAGCATCTCTGACTCCCAGATTGCTACTGAGAACAATGGTGTCACACGTTTACTTCATTTTAAGGACTAACAAAACATTCAACGAAAAATTGGACTTTACAAAAAAAAATGTTAAGAAACATTCTTTCCTATATAATAACTTGCATATAAGGTAACATTTAAAAAGGATTTAAAAAATAATAGTTTAAGTAAGCCAAAATTTAAATCTTAATTAAAAAAGGGAAATGTCAGTGTAATTTATGAAGAAAGAAAGAACTGCCAAAAATGTGATGGAAGAGGGACTCAGATCTACGCTGTATGAGACATAAAGGAGAACCTCATACACATTCTGTTCAATTGTCATGTAGTGGTACTCTTAGACTAATAAAGGCTATGCACTAAGTGCAAAGGCTGCCAAAAATTAGAAACAAGGTCATCCATACACTCTTTAAGGCATTACCTATAGTATCTCATTCAAATATTGTGAACAAAGTGTAGTTGTAATTCTACACTCAGAAAAGTTCTGCACACATTGCAAAGCCTGCCAGAAATTACAAGCAAGTCATCCATACACCCTTCAAAGCACCAACTGTAGGACGTCATTCAAATATTGTGAGCAAAGTGTAGTTGTGGTAGTTCTACACTCATAAAAACCCTGCACACAGCACAAACCTGACAAAAATAACAAGCAGAATCATCCATACACCATTGAAGGCACCCACTGTAGTAACTCATTCAAATATTAAGAAAGTGTAGTTCTGGCACTTCTCTGCTCATAAAGGCTCTGCACACAGTGCAAAGCCAGAAAGAAGCTGTAACCAGGCTAATCCATACACCCTTGAAAGCACCAACTGGAGTTGCTAATAAAAAAATAGGAAAGTGTAGTTCTTGTACTTTTACACTCATAAAGGCTCTGCACACAGTGCAAAGTCTGAAAAAATTATTAGGAGGTGTGAAGACATCGGGGTCAGTGTGTGTCCTAGTCTGCTGGCTCGAGACTGCATGGACCAGGGATCATAACACTGAATGCCCGCTCTCCTCTTACTGTTGGCATAAAATTAATCATGCAACACAGTGAAGGCAAAACAGTGTGGCAATAATTTATTGAACCACCAAATAATAACATATAGAACAGTCCCAGCAAATACCCAAGCTGGTCTCATCCGTCCACTGGCTCACCAGGATTAGAGCAGCTGTAACTTTGGAACTTCCAGCAGTAGCACCCCGCTTTTGTCACGCACCCACCGATAGGAAGTAATGACAGGCTTAGCAAGCTGGCATCCCATTGATGTACAAAGCCAGGCAACTTGATTGTCCCAACCTGTATTCTCTAAAAGTCCTTGAGGGTTCAGTGATGGTCAATGAAGTAACACTGCATTTCTGGAGTAGAGCCATGAAGCCATGGGTACTGTGTTAGGTGCAGGGATTCTCCCACTGCATAGGGTAGATCGGAAGCCTTATCTGCCTCGGTGGTATCCCATTCGAGCTTGGTCGTGACAGGTGCTGCTCAGCATAGATGTCGCTCCCAGCATCTAGTTCAGGCTCGTGGTATACGGTTGGTTACTGCAGGCTCTCCAGTCAAGGCCTTTGTAACCAGTGTTATACAGGAGCAGCCTGCAACGCTGTAGCCTAAGTCCAGAGTTTTCCTTACTGAGTATGTCCATGATGTGGCCATGTCTCATTGATGGTCATACGCTTGCTGCACGGGTGATGTGGTAGCTCCAGATTGGCCTGCATGCAATATCTCGCCCAACTGGGCGTAAGTGTTTAGGGTGGAGCCTTATGTATAAAAAGCCCCAGCGGTGCACACGGGTGTGCTAGTATCATTTGTTTGTGGCTATGTGAGTAAAGACCCTTCCACTCTTTCTGCAAGTGTCGTATGTCTGTCTAAGCTTTGGGACTGTACATGTAGGCAGGCAGCTAGCATCAGTGAGGGCAATTAGCCATTTGGCTTCTGTTACCTACATGTGTGTGGTTAGCACAGTAGAGTTTCAGAGCAAGCTCAACCCTAGTCAGGGTATTATGCTCAGAGCATCTGTTTTGTTTCTGTGTGCAAGTGGCATAGCTCAGTTGCAGAGCATCTGTTTCATTTCTGTGTGTGAGTGATACAGCTCAGTTGCAGAGCATCTGTTTCCTTTCTGTGTGAAAGTGACACAGCTCAATTGCAGAGCATCTGCTTCATTTCTGTGTGCAAGTTCAGTTCATGTGCTTGTCTTGTGCCGTTTAACAGGACAAAGCACGTAGTACTCATTTGTACTGTTCCTTCCTGTGGAGTAACAGAGTTTGGAACTCTGCATTTTGTTCACACCGAGTGGCGTTAACTCTGTATGTACGAGCATTTGCTCGCCGTGTGCACCGCCATTGTTCACACTAGCAGCAGTTTCACATCTCTGCATGGTGGACCCCGGGTTGCAATTGCACTCTATTATTTATCTTACTCGGTGCAAACTGCCAACCCTATCATACTGCAATGTTGAGTCTCCCTAAACACTTATTTATAATTAACAACTTCTCATTCAGGCATTCCTCCACAGGCTTGGAGGAAGGTTGAATGAGGCCATCCCTCACTACTGGAGTGTTTACACAACATGCATAGATTGACTTTCATATTTTCAGAGGACTAATGGGTCATCAACATATTAAAAAACATGGTTCAATTATATTGTGCATTTCTTTCCTAAAGATAGTAGAACAATACTAGGACTGCAATACTAGGACAGATACAATAGCTAATCAGTAGTGTTGAGCATTCCGATACCGCAAGTATCGGGTATCGGCCGATATTTGCGGTATCGGAATTCCGATACCGAGTTCCGATATTTTTGCGATATCGGGAATCGGTATCGGGATCCATATTCATGTGTAAAATAAAGAATAAAAATGAAAAATATTGATATACTCACCCTCGGACGCGCCCTGGTTGAAACCGCTGTAACCGGCAGTCTCCCCTCCTAAGAATGAGCGAGTGAAGGACCTGCGATGACGTCGCCGCTTGTGATTGGTCGCGTGAGCGGTCACATGAGCGGTCACGCGACCAATCACAAGCCGCGACGTCATCGAAGGTCCTTCACCCTGCATTCTTAGGAACAGAGGCTGCCGGTTACACCGCTTATAGCCAGGGGCCGTCGGAGGGGTGAGTACATCGATATTTTTTTATTTTTATTCTTTATTTTTTACATGAATATGGATCCCAGGGCCTGAAGGAGAGTTTCCTCTCCTTCAGACCCTGGGAACCATTACAAGATACCTTCCGATATTTGCGTCCCATTGACTTGTATTGGTATCGGATATCGGTATCGGCGATATCCGATATTTTTCGGATATCGGCCGATACAATCCGATACCGATACTTTCAAATATCGGACGGTATCGCTCAACACTACTAATCAGCAGACATTCAACAAATGGCAGCCATTGAAAATTAATTCAATTGACCATAAAAGTCAACATTCATTCTCAAATAACATAACTCATGTCCCTGGGCCCATGGAAATAATACGTCTGGATAATTAAAAATAAATGCTGTGTCATCACATACCTTTCCCATCTTAATTACCCAGACGTGATAGGCTTCCAATCATCCTTCTACACTTATCAGGAACAATCCAATAGCAGATCTTTAAGCACAGACATGAATGTAAGAGGTTTCACCTTCATGAGAACAAAACTTTGTATCATCCAGTATCCTCAAAGCCTACTCCATGTCTTCCTTGCAAATAAACTCCACAATCTCCATGTCATCCTTCTGCACATGAGCATAGCATACATTTACAGCTTCTCTCATATGATCTTTTAGATCCTACCAACTTCCCGAAGTTGGAAACTCTAAGACAAGGACTCTATATTCAGTTCACTTGGAAGGTGATCCGTACCTCCAGTGTAGTCCTCCCTGGTATCCAGCTTGACCTGAAAATCTCCACACGTAGTCAATGAGAACTGTACTCGTATGCATTGTTTCCACTCACTGCATCCTCCACATCTCGCGGATTCTGTAAGCTGATGAAGGTGAATGGTGTGGCACTGCCTCGTCCATGATTCTTGAGCTTGATGGTACGGATCTTCCCATGCTGGTAGAACAATTCCTCCATCTCCTCCTTGTGTTCATTAGCCAGTAAATTGCCCACTTAAATCCACCAATTCTCCAAGAAAAGTTTTGGCCATGTGTCCATAGTGCCCCCACTTGTAACAACTCAGTGGGTTGGGCAACTCATGCATCCTGTTTGTAAACCTTTGTCCTGGTGGGGTTTCTGGTGGGTAGCATAGCGAGATAGTCCTGCTTGAATGGTTGGTGGCTACTTGAATCCTTGGTCGAGGGGTCTCCTGGGATTGGTGGGCATATTGGGTCTTCAGTGGGGTCAAAAAGTTGGGACTAATCCAAGCTTTGTTAATTTTTATCAGAGTTAATCGATCAGCACTTTCAGTTGACAGGAGAAAGAGGATGTCTGTTCTGACCCCCGGTGGCACTTAAAATCCGCTCAGATGAGACACTTGTGGCAAGCTATCTTAACACCTCCAAGGCATAGAGGGATAGATCATGCCAGGTTTCCAGCTTTGAGACACAATAGTTGGAGGTCACAGAGAAATTAGGGAGTAATCTGGTTTTGTGGGCCAGGTATTGCTTGACCATTTTTCAAAAATGTTCCCTCCTTGTCAAAATACCTGATTATCAGACACTGGACACATGATGGTGTCATGAAATTAGCCAAGGCCTTTTGCAGAGTACCCCCACCTCCCTCATCTCCCCTCCTTGGTTGGGTGGCAAAGAAGCTTGCCCTTGCTGCTAGCGTTGTCTGATGGGAATTTTTCCAATACATTTTCCACAATGGCCTTCTGCTATAGCACCATTTTAGTAGATTTCTCTGCCTCAGGAAGTAGAGATGCAAGGTTCTCATTGCAGCATGGGTCTAGCAGGGTGAAAAACCATTACTTATTTTTGCAAAAGATGAATATAACACGATGGTCAAGGAAAAGGTAATGGTACATAAAATCTGCCACATGCGCCAAAGTCAATACAGCGAACAATTCCCTGTCTCCACCATGATGGCTACTCTCTATCTCCTCCTCCTCCTCCATCTACGTAGGAGAGATGGAACAAAGCTTGTATGGGTACTAGCCTCAGGCAGCTCCTTTTCCTCCTCCTCTTCAGCCTTTATGTCTGTCCTCATTCTTACCCAATTTGCACTAAGCTAATGAGAGGAGGCTGGCCTGGGTAGTATCTCCCTGACTCATGTCTTCCTCCATTGCCACCTGATCCACATGCAAAGCTTCATGTTTAAATGTCATCAGTGACTGTTTAAGTATGCAGAGAATTGAGATTGTTGTGTGATGATGCCATCATCACTACTCACCATCTTTATGGGGTCCTCAAAGTTTTGGAGAACTGCACAAATGTCAGACATCCATGCCCACTCTTCAGTTGATATGTGCAGGGGCTGACCAGAAAACCGATGGGCGTGTTGAAGCTGATATTCAGCAATAGGCTTCTACTGCTCACAAAGCCTTACCAGTATGTGCAGTATGGAATTCCAGTGCATAGTGACATTGTACACTAGTTGGTGAGCTGTTTCACCACTGCCAGACTTGCGGAAATGGGCACTGATGCAGTGTACCCTGAACAGAAGATCCTGCAAATGAGTATTTTTTTCATAAACCACTGAACTACCAAGTTGAGCACTTGGGTCAAGCATGGTACGTGTGTGAGCTTGCCCAAATTCACAGCTGGCACCAGGCTTTGGCCTTTATGACTTACGATCCTGCCACGTTGTAGGCTTAACAGCGACAGGCACAGACCTGTCTGGTCCGTTATTCCTTTCAATAAATGTGCCTGTTGCCGGTTTGATGAGGCAGTGCTGCAGAGCTTCCTGCTGATGTGTGCTTTGAGATAGCACATTGGAGATGGAGGATCAGGAGCAGCAAGAGGGGTTGCAGGAACTGGTGTAGGAGCTGGAGGAAACCCTGAGAGATGTAGGGCCATCAATCCTCGGCGCCGGTAGTACATGTGCCGTGCCAAGGTAGGACTCAATCCCGGCCTCCACAATGTTCACCCAGTGTGCCATCAGCGAAATGTAACATCCCTGGCCACAAACGCTTGTCCTTGTCTAGGTTGTTAAATGGACAATGCCAGTAACCAAGATGCTAAATACACGGCTGATGTTCCTGGACACTTGCTGGTACAAGGCGGGGAAGCCACATTTTGAGAAATAGTGTCGGATGGGGACCGAGTACTGAGAGACCAAACTTGTACACCTGTAGCTGGCTAATATTAGTATTTATTTCAAGCCAATAAAATTGCATACAAATTAACTTCTATAGTATTTATGACAATAGTAAAATTTTGAATAACCAAATTTGTACACCTGTAGCAGGCCAATTTTGTTTTATTTTAAACCAACGAAATTTCACACAAAGGCTCTACAGTACATATAACAATAGTCAATTTTTTGAACAAAAGTACTTTGTGAAAAGAATCAGGACAAGTGATTTTTTAAAAATCTGAATCTACAGTAATTTTACACAAAGCACGTTAAATTGTATGGAAGACTAATTGAATCCATAAAAAATGTTTGAAGGTTTTTATACCACTGTAATATAACATACATTAATCTGTATGGATAAATAATTGAATCCATAAATATTTTTGAAGTGCTTTGAGAGTTTTAAGTACCATGGTAATGTAACAAGAACCATGTTAAACTGTATGAATGACTAATTGCATCTATAAAAATTTTGTAAGGTTTTTATTGTAGTTTTATATATTCCTGTAATGTAGCAATAACCAAGCTAAAAAGTATGGATGAATCCATATACATTTTTTGCAGGTTTTTTTAGTTTTCTATAGCACCGAAAGGTAGCAAGAACTGTGTTAAATTGTATGGATGACTGTTGTAAACAGGTGATTCAGAACCACAATGGACCTTGTAGTTCAGAGCGCACAAAGTGACCTGACAATTACCAAAAACATAGGACGAGCTCTGAGACGTGGGAACTCTGCTGACCGCAATCCCTAATCCTATCCAACCACACTAGAGGTAGCCGTGGAGCGCTCCTGACCAGACCTATGCGCCTCGAGCACAGCCTGAGAAACTAGCTAGCCCTAAGAAAGAAAAATAAGCCTACCTTGCCTTAGAGAAATACCCCAAAGGAAAAGGCAGGCCCCCACATATAATGACTGTGAGTTGAGATGAAAATACAAACGCAGAGATGAAATAGATTTAGCAAAGTGAGGCCCAACTTACTGAACAGACCGAAGATAGGAAAGATTGCTTTGTGGTCAACACAAAACCCTACAAACAACCACGCAGAGGGGGCAAAAAGACCCTCCGCACCGACTAACGGTACGGAGGTGCTCCCTCTGTGTCCCAGAGCTTCCAGCAAGCAAGAAAAACCAATATAGCAAGCTGGACAGAAAAAATAGCAAACAAAAATAACACAAGCAAAACTTAGCTTATGCAGGATAGACAGGCCACAGGAACGATCCAGGAGAAAGCAAGACCAATACTAGAACATTGACTGGAGGCCAGGATCAAAGCACTAGGTGGAGTTAAATAGAGCAGCACCTAACGACTTAACCTCATCACCTGAGGAAGGAAACTCAGAAGCCGCAGTACCACTCTCATCCACCAAAGGAAGCTCATAGACAGAACCAGCCAAAGTACCACTCACGACCACAGGAGGGAGCTTGGCCACAGAATTCACAACAGTACCCCCCCCTTGAGGAGGGGTCACCGAACCCTCACCAGAGCCCCCAGGCCGACCAGGATGAGCCACATGAAAGGCACGAACCAGATCGGCAGCATGGACATCAGAGGCAAAGACCCAGGAATTATCTTCCTGACCATAACCTTTCCACTTAACCAGATACTGGAGTTTCCGTCTCGAAACACGAGAATCCAAAATCTTCTCCACTACATACTCCAACTCCCCTTCAACCAAAACCGGAGCAGGAGGATCAATAGATGGAACCACAGGTGCCACGTATCTCCGCAACAATGACCTATGGAACACGTTATGGATGGAAAAAGAAGCTGGAAGAGTCAAACGAAAAGACACAGGATTAAGGACCTCAGAAATCCTATATGGACCAATGAAATGAGGCTTAAACTTAGGAGAGGAAACCTTCATAGGAATATAATGAGAGGACAACCAAACCAAATCCCCAACACGAAGTCGGGGACCCACACAGCGCCTGCGGTTAGCGAAACGTTGAGCCTTCTCCTGGGACAAAGTCAAATTGTCCACTACATGAGTCCAAATCTGCTGCAACCTATCCACCACAGTATCCACACCAGGACAGTCCGAAGACTCAACCTGCCCTGAAGAGAAACGAGGGTGGAACCTAGAATTGCAGAAAAATGGCGAAACCAAAGTAGCCGAGCTGGCCCGATTATTAAGGGCGAACTCAGCCAAAGGCAAAAAGGACACCCAATCATCCTGATCAGCAGAAACAAAACATCTCAGATATGTTTCCAAGGTCTGATTGGTTCGTTAAGTCTGGCCATTTGTCTGAGGATGGAAAGCCGAGGAAAAAGACAAATCAATGCCCATCCTAGCACAAAAGGCTCGCCAAAACCTCGAAACAAACTGGGAACCTCTGTCAGAAACGATGTTCTCTGGAATGCCATGTAAACGAACCACATGCTGGAAAAACAATGGCACCAAATCAGAGGAGGAAGGCAATTTAGACAAGGGCACCAAATGGACCATCTTAGAGAAGCGATCACAAACCACCCAAATGACCGACATTCTTTGAGAGACGGGGAGATCCGAAATAAAATTCATAGAGATATGTGTCCAAGGCCTCTTCGGGACCGGCAAGGGCAAAAGCAACCCACTGGCACGAGAACAGCAGGGCTTAGCCCGAGCACAAATCCCACAGGACTGCACAAAAGAACGCACATCCCGCGACAGAGACGGCCACCAAAAGGATCTAGCCACCAAATCTCTGGTACCAAAGATTCCAGGATGACCAGCCAACACCGAACAATGAACCTCAGAGATAACTTTATTCGTCCACCTATCAGGGACAAACAGTTTCTCCGCTGGGCAACGGTCAGGTCTATTAGCCTGAAATTTTTGCAGCACCTGCCGCAAATCAGGGGAGATGGCAGACAAAATTACCCCCTCTTTGAGAATACCCGCCGGCTCAGGCAAACCCGGAGAATCGGGCACAAAACTCCTAGACAGGGCATCCGCCTTCACATTTTTAGAGCCCGGAAGGTACGAAACCACAAAGTCAAAACGGGAGAAAAACAGTGACCAACGAGCCTGTCTAGGATTCAACTGTTTGGCAGACTCGAGATAAGTCAAGTTCTTGTGATCAGTCAAGACCACCACGCGATGCTTAGCTCCTTCAAGCCAATGATGCCACTCCTCGAATGCCCACTTCATGGCTAGCAACTCTCGATTGCCAACATCATAATTTCGCTCAGCAGGCAAAAAAGAAGGCGCATGGTTTCATCACCGAGCAATCAGAACTTCTCTGCGACAAAACAGCCCCTGCTCCAATTTCAGAAGCATCAACCTCGACCTGGAACGGAAGCGAAATATCTGGTTGGCACAACACAGGGGCAGAAGAAAAACGACGCTTCAACTCCTGAAAAGCTTCCACAGCAGCAGAAGACCAATTAACCACATCAGCACCCTTCTTGGTTAAATCAGTCAACGGTTTAGCAATACTAGAAAAATTATTGATGAAGCGACGATAAAAATTAGCAAAGCCCAGGAACTTCTGCAGACTCTTCAGAGATGTTGGCTGAGTCCAATCATACAGGTCCTTTTCAAAAAATTAGCATATAGTGTTAAATTTCATTATTTACCATAATGTAATGATTACAATTAAACTTTCATATATTATAGATTCATTATCCACCAACTGAAATTTGTCAGGTCTTTTATTGTTTTAATACTGATGATTTTGGCATACAACTCCTGATAACCCAAAAAACCTGTCTCAATAAATTAGCATATTTCACCCATCCAATCAAATAAAAGTGTTTTTTAATAACAAACAAAAAAAACCAACAAATAATAATGTTCAGTTATGCACTCAATACTTGGTCGGGAATCCTTTGGCAGAAATGACTGCTTCAATGCGGCGTGGCATGGAGGCAATCAGCCTGTGACACTGCTGAGATGTTATGGAGGCCCAGGATGCTTCAATAGCGGCCTTAAGCTCATCCAGAGTGTTGGGTCTTGCGTCTCTCAACTTTCTCTTCACAATATCCCACAGATTCTCTATGGGGTTCAGGTCAGGAGAGTTGGCAGGCCAATTGAGCACAGTAATACCATGGTCAGTAAACCATTTACCAGTGGTTTTGGCACTGTGAGCAGGTGCCAGGTCGTGCTGAAAAATGAAATCTTCATCTCCATAAAGCATTTCAGCCGATGGAAGCATGAAGTGCTCCAAAATCTCCTGATAGCTAGCTGCATTGACCCTGCCCTTGATGAAACACAGTGGACCAACACCAGCAGCTGACATGGCACCCCACACCATCACTGACTGTGGGTACTTGACACTGGACTTCAGGCATTTTGGCATTTCCTTCTCCCCAGTCTTCCTCCAGACTCTGGCACCTTGATTTCCGAATGACATGCAAAATTTGCTTTCATCAGAAAAAAGTACTTGGGACCACTTAGCAACAGTCCAGTGCTGCTTCTCTGTAGCCCAGGTCAGGCGCCTCTGCCGCTGTTTATGGTTCAAAAGTGGCTTTACCTGGGGAATGCGGCACCTGTAGCCCATTTCCTGCACACGACTGTGCACGGTGGCTCTGGATGTTTCCACACCAGACTCAGTCCACTGCTTCCTCAGGTTCCCCAAGGTCTGGAATGGGTCCTTCTCCACAATCTTCCTCAGGGTCCGGTCTCCTCTTCTCGTTGTACAGTGTTTTCTGCCACATTGTTTCCTTCCAACAGACTTACCATTGAGGTGCCTTGATACAGCACTCTGGGAACAGCCTATTTGTTGAGAAATTTCTTTCTGGGTCTTACCCTCTTGCTTGAGGGTGTCAATGATGGCCTTCTTGACATCTGTCAGGTCGCTAGTCTTACCCATGATGGGGGTTTTGAGTAATGAACCAGGCAGGGAGTTTATAAAAGCCTCAGGTATCTTTTGCATGTGTTTAGAGTTAATTAGTTGATTCAGAAGATTAGGGTAATAGGTCGTTTAGAGAACCTTTTCTTGATATGCTAATTTATTGAGAGGTTTTTTGGGTTATCAGGAGTTGTATGCCAAAATCATCAGTATTAAAACAATAAAAGACCTGACAAATTTCAGTTGGTGGATAATGAATCTATAATATATGAAAGTTTAATTGTAATCATTACATTATGGTAAATAATGAAATTTAACACTATATGCTAATTTTTTGAGAAGGACCTGTATATGCACCACGAAGATCTATCTTGGTGAACCAACTAGCCCCCTTAATCCGAGCAAACAAATCAGACAGCAGCGGCAAGGGGTACTGAAATTTGACCGTAATTTTATTTAGAAGGCGGTAATCAATACATGGTCTCAGCGAATCATCCTTCTTGGCCACAAATAGAACCCCGCTCCCAATGGTGACGATGACGGGCGAATATGACCCTTCTCCAAAGACTCCTTCACGTAACTCCGCATAGCGGCGTGCTCAGGTACAGATAAATTAAACAGTCGACCCTTAGGAAACTTACTACCAGGAATCAAATCGATAGCACAATCACAATCCCTATGCGGAGGTAGGGCATTGGACTTGGGCTCATCGAATACATCCCGGTAATCAGACAAGAACTCTGGGACCTCAGAAGGGGTGGATGATGAGATAGACAGAAATGGAACATCACCATGTACCCCCTGACAACCCCAGCTGGACACAGACATTGATTTCCAATCTAATACTGGGTTATGGACTTGTAGCCATGGCAACCCCAACACGACCACATCATGCAGATTATGCAACACCAGAAAGCGAATATCCTCCTGGTGCGCAGGAGCCATGCACATGGTCAGCTGGGTCCAATACTGAGGCTTATTCTTGGCCAAAGGCGTAGCATCAATTCCTCTCAATGGAATAGGACACTGCAAGGGCTCCAAGACAAACCCACAGCGCCTAGCAAACTCCAAGTCCATCAAATTCAGGGCAGCGCCTGAATCCACAAATGCCATGACAGAATAGGAAGACAAAGAGCAGATCAAAGTAACGGACAAAAGAAATTTTGACTGTACCGTACCAATGGTGGCAGACCTAGCGAACCGCTTAGTGCGCTTAGGACAATCGGAGATAGCATGAGTGGAATCACCACAGTAGAAACACAGCCCATTCTGACGTCTGTGTTCTTGCCTTTCAGCTCTGGTCAAAGTCCTATCGCACTGCATAGGCTCAGGTTTATGCTCAGATAATACCGCCAAATGGTGCACAGATTTACGCTCACGCAAGCGTCGAACGATCTGAATGGTCAAAGACATAGACTCATTCAGACCAGCAGGCATAGGAAATCCCACCATGACATCCTTAAGGGCTTCAGAGAGACCCTTTCTGAAAATAGCTGCCAGCACACATTCATTCCATTGAGTGAGCACGGACCACTTTCTAAACTTCTGACAATAAATCTCTATCTCATCCTGACCCTGACACAGAGCCAGCAAATTTTTCTCTGCCTGATCCACTGAATTAGGTTCATCGTACAGCAATCCGAGTGCCAGAAAAAACGCATCAATATTACATAATGCAGGATCTCCTGGCGCAAGGGAAAATGCCCAGTCTTGAGGGTCGCCACGTAATAAAGAAATAATGATCTTAACTTGTTGAACTGGATCACCAGAGGAGCGGGGTTTCAAAGCCAGAAATAGTTTACAATTATTTTTAAGATTCAAAAACTTAGCTCTATCTCCAGAAAATAACTCAGGAATAGGAATTTTAGGTTCTAACATAGGATTCTGAACCACTAAATCTTGAATGTTCTGTACATTTATAGCGAGATTATCCATCAAAGAGAACAGACCCTGAATGTCCATGTCCACACCTGTGTTCTGAACCACCCTGATGTAAAGGGGAAAAGAAAGACAGGACACAGTGCAAAGAAAAAAAATGGTCTCAGAACTTCTCTTTTCCCTCTATTGAGAAGCATTAGTACTTTGGGCCTCCAGTACTGTTGTAAACAGGTGATTCAGAACCACAATGGACCTTGTAGTTCAGAGCACACAAAGTGACCTGACAATTACCAAAAACATAGGACGAGCTCTGAGATGTGGGAACTCTGCTGACCGCAATCCCTAATCCTATCCAACCACACTAGAGGTAGCCGTGGAGCGCTCCTGACCAGACCTATGCGCCTCGAGCACAGCCTGAGAAACTAGCTAGCCCTAAGAAAGAAAAATAAGCCTACCTTGCCTCAGAGAAATACCCCAAAGGAAAAGGCAGCCCCCCACATATAATGACTGTGAGTTGAGATGAAAATACAAACGCAGAGATGAAATAGATTTAGCAAAGTGAGGCCCAACTTACTGAGCAGATCGAAGATAGGAAAGATTGCTTTGCGGTCAACACAAAACCCTACAAACAACCACGCAGAGGGGGCAAAAAGACCCTCTGCACCGACTAACGGTACGGAGGTGCTCCCTCTGCGTCCCAGAGCTTCCAGCAAGCAAGAAAAACCAATATAGCAAGCTGGACAGAAAAAATAGCAAACAAAAATAACACAAGCAAAACTTAGCTTATGCAGGATAGACAGGCCACAGGAACGATCCAGGAGAAAGCAAGACCAATACTAGAACATTGACTGGAGGCCAGGATCAAAGCACTAGGTGGAGTTAAATAGAGCAGCACCTAACGACTTAACCTCATCACCTGAGGAAGGAAACTCAGAAGCCGCAGTACCACTCTCATCCACCAAAGGAAGCTCATAGACAGAACCAGCCGAAGTACCACTCACGACCACAGGAGGGAGCTTGGCCACAGAATTCACAACAGATGACTAATTGAATCCATAAAAAATTTTGGAACAATTTGGGAGTTTTATATACAACCGTAATGTAACAAGAACCACGTTAAACTGTATGGATAAATAATTGAACCATTAACATTTTTAGAATTGATATCTTCCCTCATGCGATCTCCGGTCCTCCCAAGACCTCCTTCTCTCCTCTACACTTATTTGCTCCTCATCCAATCGCCTCCAAGACTTCTCCCGAATATCTCCCATCCTCTTGAACTCTCGCCCCAACACATCCGACTATCAACCACAGTCGGATCCTTCAGACGGAACCTGAAAACTCATCTCTTCAGGAAAGCCTACAGCCTGCACTGACACCGCTGCCGCCTCATCACTATCGAAGCTACCGCCTCACCAACACCGGAGCACCTGCAACCCCCAACCTACTGTCTCCTTCCCCATAATCCTGTAGAATGTAAGCCCGCAAGGGCAGGGTCCTCGCCCCTCTGTATCAGTCCGTCATTGTTAGTTTGTTTACTGTAAGTGATATCTGTAATTTGTATGTAACCACTTCTCATGTACAAAAACACACTTAATGAGCGGGCACCATCTGTATATATGATACACTTTTAGGGGATCACCACCTGCATACTTCATATAGCATGAACCAAACCAGAAAAAGTGTATGCATGGAAATTGGGATCACCACAACAATACAGAAATTGTTAACAAAATACAACTTTATTAAGGGAACATTAAACAACATTCATAAAAACATTTAAAAACCCCATAATGTGACCTGGGGTAACGGGTCCATACAAATAACAGTTAAATACTTTAACACAAGAAACAACATTGCACAGCACATATACATCAGTACATCGGTAACAAAATCAAGATTTCCCAACATATGGGTATAATAGAATATAATTCACCCCCACATACAAATCCAAGATCTATGAATAAGTCAAGGTACACGTAATTAAGCCCCTTAAAAAAAAGGGGGTCAGAGGAGAAAACAAAGAATAACAAACTCCCCCTCAAACAACACTTGCAGTTGTTATCGCTAACAACTGCACAGCCTGCTTCAGTGCCACTTTACCTATCCTGCTAGGATCCCTATTATTGCCTTACCTATTCAGGGAGGGTAAGAGATATAGGACTCTTACATCAGGGGCTAGGGATCCAGAGTCAAGTGTTGCCGGGAGATCCAAACGAAACGACACAGGGTTAAGAATTTCCAAGATCCTATAGGGACCGATGAACCGAGGCTTGAACTTAGGAGAAGAGACCTTCATAGGAACAAAACGAGAAGACAACCACACCAAGTCCCCAACAAGAAGTCGAGGACCCACGCGGCGACGGCGATTAGCAAACTGCTGAGCCTTCTCCTGGGACAACTTCAAATTGTCCACCACATGACTCCAAATCCGATGCAACCTATCCACCACCATGTCCACTCCAGGACAATCAGAAGGTTCCACCTGACCAGAGGAAAAACGAGGATGAAACCCCGAATTACAAAAGAAAGGAGAAACCAAGGTAGCAGAACTAGCCCGATCATTAAGGGCAAACTCGGCCAGCGGCAAAAAGGTAACCCAATCATCCTGATCAGCAGAAACAAAACACCTTAAATAAGTTTATCTAGAAACTTGGGCTGAAAGGTGGCAGATGAGGTTTAACAATGATAAATGTAAGGTTATACACATGGGAAGAGGGAATCAATATCACCATTACACACTGAACGGGAAACCACTGGGTAAATCTGACAGGGAGAAGGACTTGGGGATCCTAGTTAATGATAAACTTACCTGGAGCAGCCAGTGCCAGGCAGCAGCTGCCAAGGCAAACAGGATCATGGGGTGCATTAAAAGAGGTCTGGATACACATGATGAGAGCATTATACTGCCTCTGTACAAATCCCTAGTTAGACCGCACATGGAGTACTGTGTCCAGTTTTGGGCACCGGTGCTCAGGAAGGATATAATGGAACTAGAGAGAGTACAAAGGAGGGCAACAAAATTAATAAAGGGGATGGGAGAACTACAATACCCAGATAGATTAGCGAAATTAGGATTATTTAGTCTAGAAAAAAGACGACTGAGGGGCGATCTAATAACCATGTATAAGTATATAAGGGGACAATACAAATATCTCGCTGAGGATCTGTTTATACCAAGGAAGGTGACGGGCACAAGGGGGCATTCTTTGCGTCTGGAGGAGAGAAGGTTTTTCCACCAACACAGAAGAGGATTCTTTACTGTTAGGGCAGTGAGAATCTGGAATTGCTTGCCTGAGGAGGTGGTGATGGCGAACTCAGTCGAGGGGTTCAAGAGAGGCCTGGATGTCTTCCTGGAGCAGAACAATATTGTATCATACAATTATTAGGTTCTGTAGAAGGACGTAGATCTGGGTATTTATTATGATGGAATATAGGCTGAACTGGATGGACAAATGTCTTTTTTCGGCCTTACTAACTATGCTACTATGTTACTATGTTTCCAAGGTCTGATTAGTTCGTTCAGTCTGGCCATTCGTCTGAGGATGGAATGCAGACGAAAAGGACAAATCAATGCCCATCTTAGCACAGAACGTCCGCCAAAATCTAGACACAAACTGGGATCCCCTGTCAGAAACGATGTTCTCAGGAATCCCATGCAAACGAACCACATTCTGAAAAAACAGAGGGACCAACTCAGAGGAGGAAGGTAACTTAGGCAAGGGTACCAGATGAACCATTTTAGAAAAGCGATCACACACAACCCAGATGACGGACATTTTTTGAGAGACAGGGAGATCCGAAATAAAGTCCATGGAAATGTGCGTCCAAGGCCTCTTCGGGATAGGCAAAAGTGACAACAATCCACTGGCCCGAGAACAGCAAGGCTTAGCCCGAGCACAAACCTCACAAGACTGCACAAAAGAACGCACATCCCTCGACAAGGAAGGCCACCAAAAAGACCTGGCCACCAAGTCTCTAGTACCAAATATTCCAGGATGACCTGCCAACGCAGAAGAATGGACCTCGGAGATGACTCTACTGGTCAAATTATCCGGAACAAACAGTCTCTCAGGCGGACAACGATCAGGTTTACCCGCCTGAAACTCCTGCAAAGCACGTCGCAAGTCTGGGGAGACAGCAGACAAAATCACCCCATCCCTAAGGATACCAGAGGGCTCAGAATTTCCAAGGGAGTCAGGCACAAAACTCCTAGAAAGAGCATCCGCCTTCACATTCTTTGAACCTGGCAGGTATGAAACCACAAAATTGAAACGAGAGAAAAACAGTGACCAACGAGCCTGTCTAGGATTCAGACGCCTGGCAGACTCAAGGTAAATCAAATTTTTGTGATCAGTCAAGACCACCACACGATGTCTAGCACCCTCTAGCCAATGACGCCACTCCTCAAATGCCCACTTCATGGCCAAAAGTTCCCGATTACCAACATCATAATTCCGCTCAGCCGGCGAAAACTTTCTAGAAAAAAACGCGCATGGCTTCATCACTGAGCCATCGGAGCTTCTCTGTGACAAAACCGCCCCCGCTCCAATCTCGGAAGCATCAACCTCAACCTGAAAAGGGAGCGAAACATCTGGCTGACGCAACACAGGAGCAGAAGAAAACCGGCGCTTAAGTTCCTGAAAGGCCTCCACAGCCGCAGGAGACCAATTAGCAACATCAGCACCCTTCTTAGTCAAATCCGTCAAAGGCTTAACAACACTAGAAAAATTAGTTATAAAACGACGATAGAAATTAGCAAAGCCCAAGAACTTCTGTAGACTCTTAAGAGATGTAGGCTGCGTCCAGTCACAAATAGCCTGAACCTTGACGGGATCCATCTCAATAGTAGAAGGGGAAAAAATATACCCCAAGAAAGAAATCTTCTGGACTCCAAAGAGACACTTTGTGACCTTTACAAACAAGGAATTGGCCCGCAGGACCTGAAACACCTTCCTGACCTGCTGAACATGAGACTCCCAGTCATCAGAAAAAACCAAAATATCATCCAAATACACAATCATAAATTTATCCAGATATTCACGGAAAATATCGTGCATAAAGGACTGGAAGACTGAAGGAGCATTAGAAAGTCCAAAAGGCATTACCAAATACTCAAAATGGCCCTCAGGCGTATTAAATGCGGTTTTCCACTCATCACCTTGCTTTATTCGTATAAGATTATACGCACCCCGAAGATCAATCTTAGTGAACCATTTAGCCCCCTTAATGCGAGCAAACAAATCAGTCAACAATGGCAAAGGATACTGATATTTTACGGTAATCTTATTCAAAAGACGATAATCTATACAAGGCCTCAAGGAACCATCTTTTTTGGCCACGAAAAAAAAACCTGCTCCCAAAGGGGACAAAGATGGACGGATATGTCCCTTTTCCAAGGACTCCTTAACATAATCCCGCATAGCAGTATGCTCTGGCACTGACAGATTGAACAAACGACCTTTAGGAAATTTACTGCCTGGAATTAAATTTATAGCACAATCGCAATCCCTGTGAGGAGGAAGCGAACTGAGCTTAGGCTCCTCAAAAACATCCCGATAGTCAGACAAAAACACAGGAATCTCAGAAGGAGTAGATGAAGCGATAGAAATCGGAGGTGCATCATCATGAACCCCCTGACAACCCCAGCTTAACACAGACATTGATTTCCAGTCAAGGACTGGATTATGAGTTTGTAACCATGGCAGACCAAGCACTAGGACATCATGCAAATTATACAGTACCAGGAAGCGAATCACCTCCTGATGAACAGGAGTCATACGCATGGTCACTTGTGTCCAGTACTGAGGTTTATTCATAGCCAAAGGTGTAGAGTCAATTCCCTTCAAAGGAATAGGGACTTCCAGAGGCTCCAGACTAAACCCACAGAGATTGGCAAATGACCAATCCATAAGACTCAGGGCAGCGCCTGAATCCACATAGGCATCGACGGAAATGGATGATAATGAACAAATCAGAGTCACAGACAGAATGAACTTAGACTGTAAAGTACTAATGGCAACAGACTTATCAACCTTTTTTGTGCGTTTAGAGCATGCTGATATAACATGAGCTGAATCACCACAATAAAAGCACAACCTTTTTTTTCGCCTATAATTTTGCCGTTCACTTCTGGACTGAATTCTATCACATTGCATTATCTCAGGTAACGGTTCAGACGACACCGCCAAATGATGCACAGGTTTGCACTCCCGTAAACGCCGATCAATCTGAATAGCCATAGTCATAGACTCATTCAGACCAGTAGGCGCAGGGAACCCCACCATAACATCTTTAATGGCCTCAGAAAGGCCATCTCTGAACTTTGCAGCCAGGGCGCACTCATTCCACTGAGTAAGCACCGACCACTTCCGAAATTTTTGACAATAAATTTCTGCTTCATCTTGCCCCTGAGAGAGGGCCAACAAAGCTTTTTCAGCCTGAATCTCTTGGTTAGGTTCCTCATAGAGCAAACCCAATGCCAGAAAAAACGCATCCGCATTAAGCAATGCAGGGTCCCCTGGTGCCAATGCAAATGCCCAATCCTGAGGGTCACCCCGCAGGAAAGATATAATAATCTTGACTTGCTGAGCAGGGTCTCCAGAGGAGCGAGATTTCAAAGAAAGAAACAACTTGCAATTGTTCCTAAAATTCAGAAAACGAGATCTATCTCCAGAAAAAAACTCTGGGACAGGAATTCTAGGTTCAGACATAGGAGCATGTACAACAAAATCCTGTATATTTTGAACCTTAGCGGCAAGATTATTCAGGCTGGAAGCCAAACTCTGGACGTCCATGATAAACAGCTGGGATCAGAGCCATTCAAAGATTAAGAGGAGGAGGAAGTAGCCAGGCTGCAATAAGGCTAGGCAGCAAACTCTGAGGGAAAGTGAAAAAAAAAAAAAAAAAAAAAACTTCCTCAGACTACTTATCCTCCTACTTCAGCCAATACAATTAACACTTTGTGGGCCGGTTATACTGTCATGATCCCAATGGCAGGGGATCACTAAAGGACAAGCACAGATACAAACAAGCTCTAGGGCGATGGAACCTGAGCTGACCGCGACCCTGAACCTAACACACAAATAAAAGTAGCCGGGGAACGTGCCTACGATGATCCTAGACGTCTCGCTCCAGCCGAAGATCTAACTTCCCCTATTAGAAGAAACACAGACCTCTCTTGCCTCCAGAGAAATACCCCACAGAAATAGCAGCCCCCCACATATAATGACGGTGAAATGAGAGGAAAGCACATACGCAGTATGAAAACAGTTTCAGCAAAATGAGGCCCGCTAAAGCTAGATAGCAGAGGATACAAAAGTGAACTGCGCGGTCAGCGAAAAACCCTTCAAAAAACCATCCTGAAATTACTTGAACTCATGTGCCAACTCATGGTACATGAGGAGCAATTTCAGCCCACTAGAGCAACCAGCAGCAAAGAATCACATATCTGCAGGCTGGACTAAAAAACCAAATAAAGCAAAACACCAAAACAGGAAAATCCAAACTTAGCTTGACCAGAAGGTTCTAGGAGCAGGGAGCAGAGGTAACAAGACACACTGGATACATTGATAACCGGCGAGGAAATGCCAGCAAAGCCAGGTTAAATAGGAAACTCCCATATCCTGATGGAACAGGTGGAACCCAGAGACCCAGGAAAGACAAGTCACCCAGTACCATCAGTAACCACCAGAGGGAGCCCAAAAACAGAACTCACAACAGACCGAGTACCGAGGGGTGGCTGCCTCCATGAGTCATCAGAAATCCTTCATTTTAACAAGCCTAAATGGCAACATTTCCACAGCAAGCAGCCTGGAAATGTGCCTGCTAGCTTTTGAGCCTGTGGGTGGCTGGATGGAAACTCACTCTTTCATTCCAAGACCTGTGGTACAGACAGCTGAAAGCTGTGCTGGGACAAGGATTTGGAAGTTTCTGATGATGGTAAGTCAATATGTGCAAAGACAGGTGCAGGGTGGAAGGCATGTGCGCCAGTTTCATGGACAGGGGATTGGAAAGCAGCTAGCACAGGGGAAGAGGCAAGGGTGTCACCCGCTGGCACCAATCATGGACCTAGGCATTCGGCCCACCGAATCAAGTACTTAGATAACATGTGCCTGATCATGCTGCTGTTGGTTAGGCTCTTAGTGGTCAGACCCCTGCAAATCATGACAGGTTGAGAAGGACCTTCTTTTTATCTCAGAACTCTCTTTAACCCTGTTGTACTGTTCGGGTCAATATGACCCGAAATGATTTTTGAGACCCTGTAGATTTTTTTATATGAGGATTTGAAACTAGTGGTATCTTGACTTCTCCTCATTTGTGGAGCTCTATATATTTTTTTTTTTTTTTGCTTTTTGCTACATGCTGATTGCTACACTTGTACTGTTCGGGTCAATATGACCCGATAGCATTTTATACTGTTCTACAGGTCTCTGATTATTTCTGACTGCAAAAGTTATGTTTTTTTATGTGTACTTCATCTCAAAATGGTGGTGGTTTGACTGTTCTTATCAGTAAACAATTATCTAGTATTATCCATTTGCTGTTTGTGAGAGAGGAGACTGGTTGTCTATCATTCAAGACAATATATACCAAGTAAGCCAGCAAAATACGGCATCAAGATCTGGACACTTTGCGACAGCAAGTTCATATGCTCTAAATGTTCAAGTGTATACAGGAAAAACCCCTGGTGAAAGACCTGAAAAAAATCAGGGTATGCGTGTTGTTCTCGATTTGATTCATGGACTAAAAGGACAAAATGTCACATGTGACAACTTTTTTACATCCTATCAACTAGGCCAGATGTTGAAGAAAAAACAACTTACCATGCTGGGTACTATAAGAAAGAACAAACCTGAACTACTGCAAGGTATCCTTAGCAAGAGAGAGGTGTACAGTTCTACTTTTTTTTCTGGAAATACAACTGTTGTTTCTTAAGTTCCAAAAAAAAACAAGCAGGTAATTCTAATGAGCACTATGCACCATGACAATGCCGTAAGTGATAGAGAAGACAGAAAGCGTGACATTATTTTGGATTATAATGCCACAAAGGGAGCAGTTGATACTTTAGACCAAGCAATATCAACATATACATGCAAACGCAAAACCAATCGGTGACCAATGATTTTATTTTATAACATACTGGACGTTTCTGCATACAATGCATTTGTCTTATGGAGAGAAATCGACCCCGATTGGAACCGGAATAAGCTGCATAAAAGAAGATTATTCCTTGAGGAATTGGGTAAATCCCTGGTTAGGCCATATATTGAGAGCAGAAAGTGACCCCCAGAAGTGAAGGAGCAACAGCCATTGTAAAAAGTGTCCAGCATGCTCAAGAAAGAGACTCCACACCCACGGCCTCCAGCAGCACAGCTACCAGCAGCACAGCTACCAGCAAAAAAAAAGGAAGTGATGTAGCTTCTGTCCATCTTCCTGTGACAATAAGACTAATCTGACATGTGCTGGATGTTCAAAATATCTGTGTAAAGGACATGTGTCTTATTATTGTGTTCAGTGTAAAAACGCATGAACATGTTCAGTTTTTCTTTTTTCTTTCTAAAAAGGTTGAAGTTTTTATGATTTTTCATTTGTTTATTTATAAATATTGTTTTCAAAAAGTTATATTTCATGTTTTAGTAATAGTAATGTAAAGCTTCTTTGTTATTTGTGTGCAAAATGCCAACAATCAAAGATAATTGTAAAAAGCCTGTGTGTTAGGGTTGGCGGAACGCACCAAATATATAGTTTATTAGATGGAATTGGTGCGTTCGCAACCCGGGATCCACCGTGCAGGAAAATACCTGCTGCTAAGTAAGACGGACTATATGGCGGTACTATAAGTATACATACAAGGGTTAACTTCACCCTGCGTGAAGGAAGCGATCCTGTTGCGTCACAGGACCGCGGTACCGCACATAGAGCGCGAGCAAAAAGTCAGCGAACACAACCCCAACTAGGATTGAAGTCCGATTAGACCACTGCTGGCACAACACCGCAACTGGGTGTGTAAGGAAACTATCGAAATAGTAAATAAAGGCACGAGAGTGCGTGCGGTGCCGCACAAACGGACGCCGCTAACCACCCAGGTTTGGGTAAGGAAAGCGCACGGCGCCGTACAGGCGGTCACAGCAACTAGACGCTGTTATGTGTGTTTTGTGCTGATGGCTAGTCGGGCGCTAGATAGCTACCATCATCCGCAAACAGTCAACAACACTAGGGATGGATATTTAGGAGCTTTCATCCTTCGACATACATCCATCTACACACACACATATTTTCAAGACAATACTAGCGCATGGCCGTGCGGTCATGCGCAGTTTATATAGTTGCAGCACAGGAAGCTGCTACTGAAGTTTTTGCCCTTTCAGGACCTTCCAGAAGGACCAATGGAAAGTGCTGCAGTACCTGAGCATGCTTTGCCCGTTCAGGACCTTCCAGGAGGACCAATGGAATGTACTGCAGCACCTGGGCATGTGAGCGAACATGTGGCCCTCGACCTCCAATGGGAGACCCTGCCCTGGGCATGCTCAGTGTGAGTAAACAAGGACTTAGTCCCAGAGAGGCTCGCTCGCCGCAGATCAGTGCAGGGTACCATAGGAAAGCCAGAAAAGGCAGTAGTGACCCTATGCACCGAATCAGCCTCAGCGAGACGCTGGGAGCGACGTCTCCGCTGAGCAGACCCCACTGCGGCCGATACCGAATGGGAGACCGCAGCAGACACGGATCGAGATTCCCCCTGTG
Source organism: Ranitomeya imitator (assembly GCF_032444005.1). NCBI lineage: Eukaryota > Metazoa > Chordata > Amphibia > Anura > Dendrobatidae > Ranitomeya > Ranitomeya imitator. The sequence continues at coordinate 327,859,015 of NC_091287.1, read as the reverse complement.
CAGCAGAGGAAACTCGACTCCTAACATTACCCCCCCCCCCCCAGGGCCCCCCCCTCCTTGAGCCTCACTACGCTCAAAAGCTGCGATAAGCAGCGGAGCCCGAATGTGCTCCACAGGCTCCCAGGTTCTATCCTCTGGGCCGTGACCCTTCCAGTCCACCAGATAAAATTTCTTGCCACGTACCACCTTGCACCCCACAATAGCATTCACCTCAAACTCATCCGTGGATGAACCCGATGTCCCAGCAGATGACTCAGAAAACCGGGACAAATGAACGGGCTTTAAGAGGGAAACGTAGAAAGTATCGGTGATACCAAGGCGTGGAGGAATAGCCAAACGGTAGACCACAGGGTTGACCTGTTCCAGAACCTTAAACGGGCCAATGTAGCGAGGAGCAAACTTAGTGGACTCAACTCGCAGCCTGATGTTACGGGCGGAGAGCCACACTAAGTCACCAGGAGCAAAGACCGGAGCGGGGCGCCGGTGTGTATCAGCCGAAACCCTCATTCTCTCCTTGGATGCACGGATGGCATCCTGTGTGCGGTCCCAGATGTCACGTGCCTCCACCGCCCAGTCTGCCACCCTAGAATCGGTGGATGACACGGGCATGGGCACAGGGACACGCGGATGCTGGCCGTAATTAAGGAGAAAAGGAGTTTGACCAGTGGAATCGGCTACGGCGTTGTTCAAGGCAAATTCCGCCCAAGGTAGCAAAGATGCCCAGTCATCCTGCCTAGCAGAGACGAAATGTCGCAAATATGTCACCAGAGTCTGGCTGTTTCTCTCCACCAACCCATTCGTCTCGGGATGGTATGCAGAGGAGAGGTTTAACTCTATGCTGAGTAAACGGCAGAGTTCTCTCCAAAACCGAGATGCGAACTGGGGACCCCGATCGCTGACAATCTTATCAGGCATACCATGCAATCGGAAAACGTGTTTAATGAACAACACCGCCAAGGCCCATGCTGAGGGTAACCGAGGAAGCGGCACCAAATGCACCACCTTGGAGAAATGGTCGGTGACAACCCAAATAATGGAGCAGCCACGCGACTTGGGTAGACCCACCACAAAGTCCATCCCGACCATCTCCCAGGGCCTGTCTGCCACCGGTAGAGGGTAAAGCAACCCAGCAGGCCGTTGCCGAGGAGACCAATTCTGGGCGCAAGAAACGCACGCCTGAATATAGTCCTTGACATCTCGGGCCATATGCGGCAACCAGTATGTTCTCGCCAGAAGCTCAGATGTCCTCTTGGTCCCAAAATGCCCACCCACTCTGGAGGAGTGAGCCCAAGAGAGAACCTCCGGTCGCAAGTTAGCTGGTACGAAAGTCTTGCCCGGGGGCACAGACTCTAGCGAAACCGGAGCTACAGTTCTCAGACTCTCAGAAGGGACAATAAGCCGAGGCTCCTCCTCCTCCTCCGATGACACCACGGAGCGGGAGAGAGCGTCAGCACGAACGTTCTTCTCCCCGGAGAGGAAATGGAGAGTAAAATGGAACCGGGAGAAGAACAGGGACCATCTAACCTGGCGAGAATTCAGCCGCTGGGCCGTTTGCAGATACACCAAGTTCTTGTGGTCAGTGAAGACTTGGAAGGGAAAGCGAGCTCCCTCCAAGAGATGTCTCCACTCCGAAAAAGCCAACTTCATGGCCAGCAACTCTCTGTCCCCAATGGAATAATTCCTCTCCGCTGGTGTGAAGGTCTTGGAGAAGAAGAAGCAAGGATGCTTCCGACCTTGAGCATCCTTTTGGAAAAGGACTGCTCCAGCACCAACGGATGAGGCATCCACCTCCAAGATAAATGGCTTATCAACATCAGGGCGATGTAGGATGGGAGCGCTAGCGAAGTGTGACTTGATCGAGAGAAAGGCTTTGGAGACCTCCTCTGACCACAACTTGGGATTTGCTACCTTCTTGGTGAGGGCAACCAAGGGAGCTACCAAAGTTGAGAAGTGTGGGATGAACTGGCGATAATAATTAATGAACCCCATAAAGCGCTGCACCGCTTGAAGAGAATGGGGTTCCTGCCAGTCCATTACAGCCTGTAGCTTGGCAGGATCCATAGCCAAACCCTGGGCAGTGATGATATAACCAAGGAAAGGCAAGGACTCCTGCTCAAACACACACTTCTCCAACTTGGCGTAGATGGAGTTTGCCCGTAAGAGGTCGAAGACTTTGCGAACATCTCTCCGATGGGAGTCAATATCTGGAGAGAAGATGAGAATATCATCCAGATAGACTACGACCGAGGTGGTGAGCATATCCCAGAAGATGTCGTTCACAAAGTCTTGGAAAACGGCTGGGGCATTACAGAGCCCAAAGGGCATCACCAGATATTCATAGTGCCCATCCCTGGTGTTAAAAGCCGTCTTCCATTCATCCCCCTCACGGATGCGAATCAGGTTGTAGGCACCCCGCAGATCTAACTTCGTAAATACCCTCGCTCCCCGTAGCCTATCAAACAGCTCAGATATCAGGGGTAATGGGTACTTGTTTTTAACGGTGATGGCGTTAAGACCCCTGTAGTCTATGCATGGACGTAAGTCTCCAGTCTTCTTTTGTACGAAGAAGAACCCAGCCCCTACCGGTGACACTGACTTCCTAATGAATCCTCTTGCCAGATTCTCTTGGATGTACTGAGACATTGCCTCTGTCTCCGGGAGAGATAATGGATAGACTCGACCCCGGGGAGGCTCAGCACCAGGCAAGAGGTCAATAGGAAAGTCATAGGGGCGGTGAGGCGGAAGGGTCTCCGCAGCTCTTTTGGAGAACACGTCTACATAGGGCCAATAGTGCTTGGGGAGAGAGGAAAGATCTGCGGGTACCTGTGTAGTAGCAACCTGAACGCACTCCCTCTGACATCTACCCTCTCAGGATTTACTCCATCCCAAAATTCTCCCAGAGGACCACTCAATATGAGGAGAATGGTAGCAAAGCCATGGTATCCCCAACAGGACCTCATCAATTCCCTCAGGAATGACTAAAAGGGAGATTATCTCCTGATGTGATGGAGACACAGAAAGCGTGAAAGGAATGGTTTGGTGGGTAATCTGTGAGGGTAGTGTTGACCCATTTACCACTCGAACGGTCACAGGCTTGGCGAGCATCACCAAGGGTATTGTGTGACGCTGGGCAAAAGAGGAAGACATAAAATTACCCTCTGCCCCAGAATCCACGCATAGCTCGACCATAAGAGTGGATGGGCCTATGGTAATTGTCCCCTTGAAGGACAACTTTGAGGCAAACGTCGCCGTGTCTAGTGTACCTCCTCCAACTGCCACTAAACGCTGACGTTTCCCCGACCGCTGAGGACCCTTGGAGGCAAGATGTCCTGACTGCCGGTAAACATGACGGACCTTATGTGCACGGGCGGACTGAGACTTGGATCCCGCTCGTGTCACCTCTAAGGCCTCATGTGACTCGGACGCCTGGACTGGAGATTCCAAAGGTTTGGCGAAGGTGGGAGCCAGCCGAAACCTCTGCCTACACTGGGCTCGCTCCAACCTTCGCTCGTGAAAACGAAGGTCTATGCGAGTAGATATGGCTATGAGCTCCTCCAGTGTGGCGGGAATCTCCCTAGTGGCCAAAGCGTCTTTCACATGGTCAGCCAGCCCCCTCCAAAATACGGGAATGAGGGTTTTATCTGACCATTCCAACTCAGACGCTAATGTCCGGAAGAGAACAGCAAAATGGCTGACCATGGTTGAACCCTGAGTCAAAGCCAGCAGCTGGAGCGCTGTATCATGGGTGACTTGAGGTCCTAAAAGGACCTATTTCAGAGAGTCCAGAAACCGAGGAACACTCCGCACCACATGATCGTTGCGCTCCCACAGCGGCATAGCCCACTCCAACGCTCTGTCCGACAAGAGGGAGATTATGAATCCCACCTTTGCCCGCTCAGTAGGGAAACGTGCAGCCAGGAGCTTGAGGTGTATACCACATTGGCTCACGAAACCCCTACAGGACTTACTGTCCCCAGAGTATCTCTCAGGCAAAGGAAGGTGAGATAGGGTCAGAACAGAGGTGGCAGTGGGTAAAGCTGCTGCAGCCACGCTAGCAGCCTGAACAGCTATTGCGGTAACATCCACCGCCGAGGTTGCACGCTCAAAAGACTCCAACCGGCCCTCCAGCAGCTGGATGTACCCCTGCAATCGCTGTTCATCCGCCATTACTTAGCCAGATCCTGGCGCTAGTATTCTGTTAGGGTTGGCGGAACGCACCAAATATATAGTTTATTAGATGGAATTGGTGCGTTCGCAACCCGGGATCCACCGTGCAGGAAAATACCTGCTGCTAAGTAAGACGGACTATATGGCGGTACTATAAGTATACATACAAGGGTTATCTTCACCCTGCGTGAAGGAAGCGATCCTGTTGCGTCACAGGACCGCGGTACCGCACATAGAGCGCGAGCAAAAAGTCAGCGAACACAACCCCAACTAGGATTGAAGTCCGATTAGACCACTGCTGGCACAACACCGCAACTGGGTGTGTAAGGAAACTATCGAAATAGTAAATAAAGGCACGAGAGTGCACGCGGTGCCGCACAAACGGACGCCGCTAACCACCCAGGTTTGGGTAAGGAAAGCGCACGGCGCCGTACAGGCGGTCACAGCAACTAGACGCTGTTATGTGTGTTTTGTGCTGATGGCTAGTCGAGCGCTAGATAGCTACCATCATCCGCAAACAGTCAACAACACTAGGGATGGATATTTAGGAGCTTTCATCCTTCGACATACATCCATCTACACACACACATATTTTCAAGACAATACTAGCGCATGGCCGTGCGGTCATGCGCAGTTTATATAGTTGCAGCACAGGAAGCTGCTACTGAAGTTTTTGCCCTTTCAGGACCTTCCAGAAGGACCAATGGAAAGTGCTGCAGTACCTGAGCATGTTTTGCCCTTTCAGGACCTTCCAGGAGGACCAATGGAATGTACTGCACCTGAGCATGTGAGCGAACATGTGGCCCTCGACCTCCAATGGGAGACCCTGCCCTGGGCATGCTCAGTGTGAGTAAACAAGGACTTAGTCCCAGAGAGGCTCGCTCGCCGCAGATCAGTGCAGGGTACCATAGGAAAGCCAGAAAAGGCAGTAGTGACCCTATGCACCGAATCAGCCTCAGCGAGACGCTGGGAGCGACGTCTCCGCTGAGCAGAGCCCACTGCGGCCGATACCGAATGGGAGACCGCAGCAGACACGGATCGAGATTCCCCCTGTGCAGCAGAGGAAACTCGACTCCTAACACTGTGTAACCTTTTTAAAACACTTAGAGTAGCTAAAAATCAAGAATTAATAGGTCGGATCATATTGACCCAGGAACAGTACAAGTGTATAGCAAATGCGAACAGAACAGCAGGGTTAAAAAAGTTCCAGATTGGGGAACACCTAATACTTTGACTGAGAAATTCAGGAGGGTCGATGTTCTGCAGAACAGTTGTCCACCTTCTTCTACTGGTCACCCCACTGCCTCTTCCTTCCTGTTTCGGTTTTGTTGATCCATCCCCCTCTGCAGTACTGGCCTCACTCAGCATTCTAGATTCCCAGGTTGGGTCGATGATTTCGTCATCCATCACCTTGTCTTCCACTGCCGCACCCTGATCCTCCTTATTTGGTACCTTAACAACAACCTGATTTATTCGCAACTGTGTCTCATCATCATCTTTCTCCTTAGACAAAATTTGCCTTTTACCACTGTCATCTTCTTGTGGCTATGGGTGCTCTAAGTTTTGTGTATTACTAAACACCATCTTCTCCTGTCCCTCATGGAGCATGCAGGGTGAGAGGCCACAATCAAGAAGTGATGTTGTAAAGGGCTCTCCGGAGTGTCCTAGTGTGGGATCACTAGTCTCCTGGGACTTAATATGGTGGGAGGAAGGAGGATCAGGGCGAGGATTAAGTGATCCAGACTCTTGGTTAGTGAAACTGGACCATGTGGAAGATAGGGTGGTGCTGTAAAGCATGCTGGAAGCATTATCTGCTATCCAGCCAACCACCTGTTCTCATTGCTCTGGTTTCAGAAGTGGTGTATCGTGCTTAGCTGCAAAGTGGGACAAGTACTATGTGTGTGGATGACGTATTTCTTGTGCTCCCGCAACAGGCATAGTGGCACCTTCCTCATATCCTCGTTGTCTGCATGCACCATCAACAGCATTTCCACGTCCCCTTCCCTTGCCGCTAGTCTCATTTTGTAATTGATAGATCTCTTGAAACTAATTTTATTTTACATTTTTTTAAAAATGGTGACCTGAAGCAATCAAAGCATTTTTTTCGAGTTTAATACCACAGTTTTGTACCACAAATCAAATAATTCAAAAACAGAGGTGAATGAGGGGTAAAGGAATCACCAAACGTTGATTAGCAGTCATCAACTGTAAGGCAGCGCACACAGCTGTCTCTTCTTGGACGTGGAGATAAATGATAAAAAAATGATATCCTCCAGTGGTAGCCAAAAAATCTATAAAAAGTAAGGTTTATTGATCGCATTAAAAACTGTAGTAGCAAATCACCAAATGAGATCCATAGACATACTATTCCATTCATGTGACCTGGGACCTAATCCCCATGGCCAGAATAGTACGTCCAATGCTCCTGGGGGGAGTGCGGCTGATCGCTGCCGGATGTCAGCTGTGAGAATCAACCCTAAGTGCCAGGAGCGGTCACAGACCACTCCTGGCACTTTATCCCCAGAACACTGCGATCAAACATGATCATAGCATTCCAGAGCCGACACAGGGGCTGACAGCCCCTCTGCCTTTGGATCTGAGACCCTGCGGCATGACGCGGGTCACGATCGCTCCCATGGTAAGCCGATGTCGTCATGACACCATCCGGATTACCAGATCTGCATGCAATATAAGCGATCAGCCTGCTCAAAATGAGTGTCCCATAGTGGGACACAGTGTAAAAGTTAGAATGAATTAAAAAAAAAAGTTTTAATGATTGTAAAAATATTATATAAAAAAAATAATAAAAAAATCAATATTTGTTCTATCAATAAATAAATACAGTATTTGAATAAAAAAAATCTAAACAATAAAAGTACACATATTTAGTATCGCCACATCCATAACGACTCGAAAAATAAAACTGTCCCCCTAGTTAACCACTTTAGTGAACACCATTAAAAAAAAAGGAAAAAAAACTATGCTTTATCATCATACTGCCGAACAAAAAGTGGAATAACACGCGATCAAAAAGATGTATAAAGGATATAAATAAACTACTATAAAAATAGTTTTTACTGTATAAAATCGTAAAAAACATAAAAAAAGATATAAATGAGGTATCACGGTCATCGTACTGACCCGAAGAATAAAACTGCTTATTAATTTTACCACATGCGGAACGGTATAAATGCCCCCCAAAAGAAATTCATGAACTGCTGGTTTTTGTTCATTCTGCCTAACAAAAATCGAAATAAAAAGCAATCAAAAAATGTTATGTGCCCAAAAATTGGACCAATAAAAACATCAACGCCTTCCGCAAAAAGCAAACATGATTCTGTGGGCCAAAATATGGAAAAATTATAGCTCTCAAAATGTGGTGATGCAAAAACTATTTTTTGCAATAAAAAGCGTCTTTAAGTGTGTGACAGCTGTCAAGCATAAAAACACGCTATAAAAACCTGCTATAATTAGTAAATCAATCTCCCTTTAATGCCCCCTTAGTTAGGGAAAAATAATAACATTTAAAAAATGCATTTATTTCCATTTTCCCATTATTGTTAGGGTTAGAGTTATGGTTAGGGTTGGGGCTAGAGTTGGGGTTAGCGTTGGGGCTAAAGTTACGGTTAGGGTTGGGGCTAGGGTTTGGATTACATTTACGGTTGAGATTAAGGTTAGGATTAGGTTTGGGATTAGGGTTAGAGGTGTGTCAGGGTTAGTGGTGTGGTTAGGGTTATAGTTAGGACTGGGATTAGAGTTAGGAGTGTGTTGGGGTTAGGGATGTGTTGGAGTTATGGGTGTGGTTAGAGTTGGGATTAGGGTTAAGCGTGTGTTCGGGATAGGGGTGTGGTTAGGGTTATGGTTAGGGTTGGGATTATTGATAGGGGTGTGAAGGGGTTAGGGATGGAGTTAGAATTAGGGGTTCCACTGTTTAGGCACAACAGGGGCTCTCCAAATGCAACATGACGTCCGATCCAGCCAATTCTTCATTGAAAAAGTAAAACAGTGCTCCTTCCCTTCCGAGATCTGCCGTGCGCCCAAACAGTGGTTTACCCCCACATATTGAATATCAGAGTACTCAGGACAAATTGGACAACAACTTTTACCGTCTAATTTCTCCTCTTACCCTTGTGAAAATAAAAATTTTAGGGCCAAAAAATCATTTTTTGCAGGAAAAAATTATGTTTTATTTTCACGGCTCTGCGTTATAGACTTTAGTGAAACACTTGGGGGTTCAAAGTTCTCACAACACATCTAGATAAGTTCCTTGGGGTGTCTAGTTTCCAAAATGGGGTCACTCGTGGGTTGTTTCTACTGTTTAGGCACATCAGTGGCTTTGCAAAAGCAACATGACGCCCGCAGACCATTCCATTAAAGTCTGCATTCCAAAATGCCACTGCTTCCCTTCCGAGCCTCGACGAGTGCCCAAACAGTAGTTTTCTCCCACATATGAGGGTAGCAACGTACTCAGGACAAATTGCACAACAACTTTTGGGGTACATATTCTCCTGTTGCCTTTGTGAAAATAAAAAATTGCAGGCTAAAAGATTTTTTAATTTTAACGGCTCTACATTATAAACTTTAATGAAACAATTGGGGGTTCAAAGTGCTCACTACACATCTAGATGAGCTCCTTGAGTGGGATAGTTTCCAAAATGTGGTCACTTGTAGGGGTTTTTGACTGTTTAGGCACATCAGGGGCTCTCCAAACACGACATGGCGTCAGATCTCAATTCCAGCCAATTTTGTATTGAAAAGTCAATAACTGTGCTCCTTCCTTTCAGAGTTCTGCCTTGCACCCAAACAGTAGTTTACCCCCACATATGAGGGATCAGCGTACTCAGGACAAATTGCACATCAACTTTTGGGGTCCAATTTCTCCTGTTACCCTTGGTAAAGTTGGTGGCTCAGTGGTTAGCACTGCAGCCTTGCAGCGCTGGAGTCCTGAGTAAAAAGTTAAATGTTTATTTTTTTCTTCCACATTCCAAAAATTCCTGTGAAGCATCTGAAGGGTTAATAAACTTCCTGAATGTGTTTTTTAGCACAGTGAGGGGTGCAGTTTTTAGAATGGTGTCACTTTTGGATATTTTCTATCTTATAGACCCCTCATAGACTTCAAATGTGTTGTGGTCCCTATAAAAAAATCAAATTTTAACCCTTATAACCTCCTAACAAGAAAAAAATTTGGTTCCAAAATTGTGCAGGTGTAAAGCAGACATGTGGGAAATGTTACTTATTAACTATTTTGTGTGACATATTTCTGTGATTTAAGGGCATGAAAATTCAAAGTTGGAAAATTGCAACATTTTCAAAATTTTCATCAAATTTCCATTTTTCACAAATAAACTCAAGTTATATCAAAGAAATTTTACCACTGTCATGAAATACAATATGTCACAAAAAACAATGTCAGAATCATCGGGATCCATTGAAGCATTCCAGAGTTATAACATCATAAAGGGACAGTGGTCAAAATAGTAAAAATTGGCCTGGTCATTAACATGCAAAACACCCTTGGGGGTAAAAGGGTTAAGGTGTTAAGCTGAAACTAGTTTGTCTGCTTCTCCTATGTCTGTGAATCTCCTTTGGTAATTTGCAACTACAGTTTTTAATGCGATCAATAAACCTTACTTTGTATATATTTTTTGACTACCGCTGGAGGATATCATTGTTTTTTTTTTACCACAAATCACGTAATACTCTATAGATGAGTAATTGAAACCAGAAATATTTTAACGCTTTTTACAGTGTTGTATACCAACAAAATGTACCAAAAATCACGTAATACTCTATGGATCAGTAATTTAATCCACAAAATTTTCTCATTGCTTTTTTGGAGTGTTAAATACCACAGAAATGTATTACAAAGCATGTAATATTCTAGGGCGACTAATTGAATCCAAATTTTTCGTTGCTTTGTTGGAGTGTTATAAACCACCAAAATGTACCACAAAGCAAGAATACTCTATGGATGACAATATTGTTAATTTTTTTCACCCTCCCCCCAAAAAAAGTGGTCACATGCACCAGATATATACTTAGCAACGGACTTCAAAGCCCTGCCTAGAGACTGTATTTTTCCACTTCCCTGCTCCTGAAACTGTCCATTCCTAGGCTAAATGCTGAATATTTGCACCTTTTATATGGCTTTAAAAACTATTTAAAAATAAACATGTGTTTGTTTAAAATAGCTCCGCCATGGAGCACAACATTGTCCAAATAACAAAAGAGGTTCTGAGCGATGTAAACTGTCCGTTAGAAAAACTTTAGATTTTTACCTGGTGCAGTATAAATGGTAAGGTCCTCAGTTCCCTTTAGTCAATCTTTATACAAGTCCTTATGTGGAAGAGTGCGGCTTCAGTGGAGTTTATTTCTTCTTCCGCTTTCCCGTGAGCGGGCTCCAGGCAGTGCCCCGGCCGGCGGCAACCAGCCCTGTGCTCACCCACTCCTAACAGCGACTAAGCGCTGTTGTATAGCTCTCGGTTCTCTGCCACTGCAGGACCTTGCACGACGTCACGGTCATGTGATTGCTCACGTGATAGCAACGTGTCATTTTTAACTTTAGGCCTTTTGGATATCATTTCATCTTCAACTTTCTTAACTGTTCACAATAACTAAGTAATTTTGAACAGGGGTGCCCAAATTTTTACATACCATTGTAAATATATAATCAGAGTAATTTTTGTGTGGTATTTACACTTGCTTTTTATACATTCACATTCTCTCATTTCATATTTCCCCTTCACTTACTCCACTTTTATTTTTCTGTCTCTTTCTTTTCTACTTATATTCTGACATGCAGCCCCCCAGGGTTGCCTAGAACAGAATCACTGGCAATGGTAAATGTAGTGATCTGCCCTTCAGTTGGCATCTTGTTAGAGAAGAAGAAAATCTATGATTCTCTGAGTGGTTTCTTGCTTAGAGGGTGATCCTAATTAAATAGTAAAATGTCAAACATTAGTTAGAAGGAGGGTATCCCTGTGGGGTGCAATGTTGATTTGAGTTTATTAATCATTGAGCAGCAGCCCTTTTCTAACTTTTCAGTACATACAAATCTGTCAACGCTTTGTTCTAATGTAATGCCTAAGCATGGAAAACAAAATTGGAATAAATGTTTGCTAACCAGAAATTCTAACCGGAAGTTACAGGAGGTTATATAAATATTTCAAGGCAAGCCATCAGTAGAATTTGAGTGATTAAACCAATGCCAAAATAAATGCATGTTAATAACATTTAGCTGTGCTCCTGAACCTGCAATTTTACTATCGAGCGAAAAAAAAGAAATTAGAAAAAAGTTTGTGCCACTCACCAAAAGCTATCAGAGCTTTGCTGCAGTGTTGAAGATTCATTGAAGCAGATTCATCAAACCTTTTACACCAGAAAGTCAAATTCATCAAATGTGCCTGTGTTTTCTACACCAAAAAAGCTTGTCCAGTCTCTGACTGGAGTAGTATTTCTAGCACGGCGTACACCACTCAGAAGACGTGTTAAATTCATTAAGTGGCATGCACAACTTAAAGAAGTTGGCACCTTTTACTCCAGTTAGAGGGACATAAGGTACCGTCACACTTAGCGACGCTGCAGCGATACCGACAACGATCCGGATCGCTGCAGCGTCGCTGTTTGGTTGCTGGAGAGCTGTCACACAGACCGCTCTCCAGCGACCAATGATGCCGGTAACCAGGGTAAACATCGGGTAACTAAGCGTAGGGCCGCGCTTAGTAACCCGATGTTTACCCTGGTTACCATCCTAAAAGTAAAAAAAAACAAACACTACATACTTACCTACAGCCGTCTGTCCTCCAGCGCTGTGCTCTGCACTCCTCCTGTACTGTCTGTGTGAGCACAGCGGCCGGAAAGCAGAGCGGTGACGTCACCGCTCTGCTTTCCGGCTGACCGACGCTCACAGCCAGTACAGGAGGAGTGCAGAGCACAGCGCTGGAGGACAGACGGCTGTAGGTAAGTATGTAGTGTTTGTTTTTTTTACTTTTAGGATGGTAACCAGGGTAAACATCGGGTTACTAAGCGCGGCCCTGCGCTTAGTTACCCGATGTTTACCCTGGTTACCAGTGAAGACATCGCTGAATCGGTGTCACACATGCCGATTCAGCGATGTCTGCGGGGAGTCCAGCGACCAAATAAAGTTCTGGACTTTCTTCCCCGACCAACGACAGCACAGCAGGGGCCTGATCGCTGCTGCCTGTCACACTGGACGATATCGCTAGCGAGGACGCTGCAACGTCACGGATCGCTAGCGATATCGTCTAGTGTGACGGTACCTATAGAGTGAGCATGTGCTATGCTAGCCTTGGTGAATCAGCCCCAGTGTGTCATCGCATTACGTATGCTGATTCATCTTTGATTAAAGGGAACCTGTCACCTGAATTTGGCGGGACTGGTTTTGGGTCATATGGGCGGAGTTTTCGGGTGTTTGATTCACCCTTTCCTTACCCGCTGGCTGCATGCTGGCCGCAATATTGGATTGAAGTTCATTCTCTGTCCTCCGTAGTACACACCTGCGCAAGGCAGGCACGTACGGGCAGACACATATGTGATGACCACTTGATCTAGCAACAGAGGGGATTTCTGGCAGGGAGCCTTATGACAAACTGTGGTCATATAGCATGATTGCTGAACTTTAGGCCCGAGTATATATTTAAAATGAAGGAATCAGCTTTGCATCTTCCTAACAAAAGCTCAAACACAGATGTAAGCCAAGACTAGACGTGAGTTAGAGATATTAAAGGGTTTTTTCCTTTAACTTGGGAGAAAAATTAAGTCAATGGTTCAGTCACATTAGAGATGTTCCCCTACCATGAGTTTTGCTATGGAACAGACCAACATAACTCAGAGCTATTTCTTAGAACCTGAGCTTTGCATTTCATGATGTCTTTAGCCAAAGAAATCAGAGAGCAGAGGAGTCTATAAGTGTGCCTAAAGTAGACAATGAAGAATTAATATTACACCATTGTGCCCCAGTGGCAATGACATCAAATCAGTGTCAAGTATGGAATAGGGAATAGGTCCCCCAATAACAATGGCTAAACCCACAAAAACATTAACTAATATGCCTAATTGCTGGAGGCCAGGACGTGAGGCCATAATTCATTGCACACCAGGGAATGAAGAGTTGTGTGAATCTCTCTACCAATAAAATGAATAAGGAATAATTGTGTGCTCTCAGTCTGGAAGCAAAGTGTTCAGTATATTCTAGGATGGAACTTTTTATGGATGCACAATAGCTAAATGCTGTTTTTATCCCTGATTACTCTTCCTATCTCACTGTGTTATTGGACATGTTAATATTTAAAAATAATATTATAAAGCTAGGCCTTTCTATCTACAAATGTTTCATCATGAAAACATGTCCTGTTACAAAATTCTAGGCTATTGCTGTTATGTCAAAAATCCAGTCCTGGCAGAAGGATAAAGTTCTCACAAAAGAGAAAAATCAAGACTTGTCAGACCTTATGAATTGTTTTATATGGGTGCATTTCTTGTTCCTAGCTGGTAGCGTTTTCTGCTTAATACTGAACACCAGTGATTCTTGAATTTTATGTGCTGGAATTAAAATGTCTGATCTATTTTTGTCCTTTTCATTTGATTCATTGGCTGACCTTGAGCACACATTGCAATTCATCACTGTCATTTATACTAGGGTTAGAATTTGGGTGGATACATGTAGTAATCTACAAAACTGCAGGACAAAACCATTCCGAATTGTGGCACAAAACATGGTTTACTGCAGCAAATGATAGCCAGCTTGTTGGGAGAATTATACAGCACTGAAATTGGTTTTGTTCCCTTAGCGTTTCAAGTTGAAGACAAAAATCACTTTTGTAGCTATAAATTAGGAAGAAAAAAATGTCAGACACCAGAAGAAATGTTACCACAGTAGTTTCTGTAAATTCAGTTTTGTTTGCTTCAAACTGGAATTTGAAGCTCTCAGTAGTGTTCTAGAAATATTCTTTATTTATTTTCTTTCAAAGGAACTTCATATTTTTTAAAATCCCGATAAACTGACCATAAATTTTATCCATGACAATTTGTTAATAAAGCTTATTCCACAAGAGTACAAGAGCGTAGTGATGGTGCCAAACGACTATATTAAGCTTTTCTTTTCATTGCATAGTTTATCATAAATTAAACATACCACTTGTTTGTTCTCCTGCATGACAATTGCACTAATCACTCGCTAACTAATGAGAGCATAATAGTGAAATAGAGTTGTATCGTTGTGTTTATTCTTCCTTCCCAAATGTGTAACTCTCACATTACTCTCACAAAAGAGGCCTTTTACAATCTCAGTAATCCCTCAAGTTACAATATTAATTAAGTTGAAAACATTGTAACTTGCTACCATTACTCTATGGAAAATTTTCAACTGGTTTTGACACCCCAAAATGTGAATTCAAAATACAATGTACGAGAAAACAAAATAAAGAAAAAAACGTTATGCCTAAAAGAGAAGTCTTTACTATGAAAGTCACCACAATGTTAAGGCAATTAGGATAGGGACTCCGTGGTAGGTATAAAGTAGGTAAGTAGGTAACCTACTCACCTACTTTATACCTACCACGGAATCCCTCTCCTAATTGTCTTAACATTGTGGTGACTTGAATAAACTTTTTGCTCCTGTTATACATTCAAAAAATCCAAACCTGAGTGCGGCTGTTTTCTTCAATATATGACTTTGTTTGGATCATTTCAATGTCCAGCCAGCACCTATTTAATCATACACTGAGTGCACGCCTTCTTCTCTATAACTTACCTGTTACTATGAAAGTGACATGAAGCTGTCGGAAGCTGTAAATTACTTTCTAAGTCGAGGAGTTTCTTCAAGGTCTAACAGCGAAAAGTTTCTAATAACAATAAGCTGGAGCCACCCTCATCTGGTGTCCTAAAAAGCTTGTTAATCACTTGTCTTGGCTCATGCTATGAGCCTTCTTTCCTTTCCCTAAGGTGGTTCTGTTTGTGCTAGTCCATGCCTGTGGTAACTCGGCAAACGCCTTTGACATCATCACCCAACTCCTTTTTATGTTTGCTCAGCAAGGCCGGTTTTAGACAAAGTGGGCAAAAGTTTAAAATGGGGCTCCAAATGCTCATATATTGCAGCATCACAGAGAAACATTTTGGTTGTATTTACACACATTGAATACAGGACATTAAATGAGAGTGATCAACAGTATTCATGTTACTTACCGGACTCTTCACACCGGCTGAAGAAGAATGATGGGGACTGGTAGATCAATCTATCCCCATACAGTATCATGTTATCAGTAGCACATCGGCAAATTACATTGGGTGATATGCTGGTAAGAACAATGATTTATGTTCTGCCATACACAATCCAATCACTCGATGAATAGACTGCCTTTTTCTTCATTCGTTGGGTAATTGCTGACATGTTTACACCTATGAACTCTCGTCTGGTCTGCCAGGATTCATAAATGCAGATGCTACACACATAGTATGTGATACACATTGTATGTTATTCATTATTATGATTAATTATCATAGTGCCATTTATTCCATGGCGCTTTACATGTGAGGAGGGGTATACATAATAGAAACAAGTACAATAATCTTAAACAATACAAGTCATCATGACTGGTACAGGAGGAGAGAGGACCCTGCCTGCAAGGGCTCATAATCTACAAGGGATGGGTGAGGATATAATAGGCAAGGTCAGAGCTGGTCATGCAATGGTTTGGTAGATCGGTGGTTACTGCATGTTGTATACATACAGATATATGCATGCACATATATATATGCATACACAGTAGAATACTTACTAGTCCCCTCTTCTTCAGTTCTTCTAAACTCCCGAACATTACAGGACCTGTGGTGACATCACAGACTCAACTCTGATGCAACAAGTACCTGATAATATTAATGGGTTAATACTGGCGTCATTCAGTCATTCACACTTACAACTCTTCTGCAACAGGGTGTAAACTTTTCTGCAAGCAAGTAACCAATTTGCCTATTCACTGTGTACCTCACTGACTTGTTCTCGATGATCCACATGGCCCTCCTGCAAGACCAGCTCCACTGCACCATCTCTTAACAATGGCAGCCTATATGCACAGAATCAGTATTGACCTGTATAAACAGGCTATTAAACCACTGCCAACTAGCAAAGAAGTAGCTTTTCGGCAGTTAAGTGCCATCAAGCGGCTTATGTAAATGGACACCTAGAAAATCCACCACACCAGGTGAGCGATAGCAAAGCTCATCTGGACACAGGTAAAGTGTAGTAAAAAGCTTGTAGAATTGTACTATAATGTGTTAATGGTACCACTTAACAGTCAATCAGTTCATTATCTTCTGCATTAATAGTGTTTTGCTAGTCATACTGCATGTCTATGCTAATTGTCTGGATGTTAAATGTAGTTTCAAGTTACAATTGCCCAGGAAAGACCATTGAATGTTACAGATTCTCACAATATTCCAGAGGAAGTTATCCAAATGATAATTACACCCATTATATATAGCGACTCAAAAAATATTCTGAAAAAGAACCAAAAGTCTGTGCAGCTATATAACAATATAAATTTTTATTGAAAAACAAGTGGGCACGCATGCTAATTCAGTGAAAGATCCCAGAAATTGGCTTTGGAGCTGCTTTAAACAATTACTATATCATGGTATCATATGTAAAAAAAAAGTGGGAGCGACCGACTAACCATATATAACATTTCCCATAGATGCCTGTTTACAAAGATGATGCAACATCTTTCATGTACAGCAGTCACATATATTGCATTATCAGGCGATACAGACATAGCATAGAGGTGAATTGCAATTTGCTGTCAAAAGTTCTATGCCCAATGCAAAATAGAAAGATGCATAAATAGACGTTAATGAAAGTCACATAAGCGTATGTAATGAAACCATAATATTACCTGTAAAGGATAAGTACCCATAGGTTGTTTTGAAGCAGTGCAAAACTAAGGCTATGTTCACACCTTGCGTCGGGTCCCTGCGGGTTCTCCCGCAGCGGATTTGATAAATCTGCAGGGCAAAACAACTGCGGTTCTCCCTGCAGATTTATCGCGGTTTGTTCCGCGTTTTCCGTTGCGGGTTTCCGCCTATACTATTGATGCTGCATATGCAGCAATATGCAGCATCAATAGTAATGTTAAAAATAATAAAAATTGGTTATACTCACCCTCTGATGTCCGGATCTCCTGGGCGCTGCACCCGGCGGTCCGGTTCCTAAGATGCTGTGGGAGAAGGACCCTTCGTGACGTCACGGTCATGTGACCGCGACGTCACCGCAGGTCCTGGTCGCACAGCAACTCTGACCGGACAGCCGCATGCAGCGCCCAGGAGCTCCGGACATCAGAGGGTGAGTATAACCAGATTTTTTATTTTTTAACCCCAAATATGGTTCCCAGGGCCTGGAGGAGAGTCTCCTCTCCTCCACCCCGGGTACCACCCGCACATTATCCGCTTACTTCCCGCAACGTGGGCACAGCCCCATGCGGGAAGTAAGCGGTTCAATGTATTCCTATGGGTGCAGAATCGCAGCGATTCTGCACAAAGAAGTGACATGCTGCGGGTTGTAAACCGCTGCGTTCCCGCGCGGTTTTTCCCGCAGCATGTGCACAGCGGTTTGCGGTTTCCATAGGGTTTACATGTTACTGTAAACGCTATGGAAACTGCTGCGGACCCGCAGCATCAAAATCGCGGCGGTTCCGCGGTAAAAACCGCTAAGTGTGAATATAGCCTAAAGATCCTCAACTCGCATTTTGCATGCATGGCTTCCTCAGGGGTCGCTGCTTCAATACAACCAATGGGTACTTATCCTTTATAGATAAGAATATGGTTTCATTTCATGCACAATGCTGGGATCCAACCAATCCAGAAAATGGGGCACTAAAATGATTCATTCAGTGTTGCCTGAAGCCCACATAAGTATTCATGGCCATTATTCCATTCTAACAATGCATTTAAGACCAATTTTTGTGATCGGTAGCCTCCAAGCTGTGAAACCTAATCTGAGAGCAGCAAAATGTAGAGTCAGAGACCCTGAATCCAAAGATTTGTGACCTCATGGGTTACTTGCTGTAGATTTTATAAAATCACCGTTTCATCAGAAGAGAATATCACAAAATTACTAGTACACCTGATGCCTTGCAGTCCTCCATATTCTTGAGCTCTGCGTTAACCCACCCCCACCACTGATTGCCAGCTTCCTGCACAATGTACAGAGAAGGTTTCAATCACAGAGAAGTGGTAGATCTGCAACATAAAATGGTGATTTTATCAAAACTGTTGCAATCAGCCCGCTAAGTGATATACTGTATCAGGCTGTTTGCCCATGCATTATGCTGCTCTTAGATGGAGTAGCAAAAATTTGGTTAAAGATGGTACAATTTCATCTGCAGCTTTCACATAGTTCTTGTAGTTCTTGAAACGGGTCCACCAGCAACCTTTACTCTGTAGTGTACTGTGTACCCTGTACTGAGCATGTCACTTTTTTTAACCGCTTCAAGGTTTCCATTGTGACATGGCTGTGAATTATATCTATTTTATGAGGCACTGTTGCAGTGCTTTTCAGGCAGATTCTATTCATAATATACCTGAAAAAGATGTTGTGCGCGTATACCCTAACCTTGGTTTAAGGCAGCTACCAGTCACATAATTTATGGAAGGTATGTGTAAGGCTGGTTTCACACGTCAGTGGCTCCGGTACGTGAGGTGACAGTTTCCTCACGTACCGGAGACACTGACTCACGTAGACACATTAAAATCAATGTGTCTCTGCACATGTCAGCGTGTTTTCACGGACAGTGTGTCCGTTTGTAAAACACGGAGACATGTCAGTGTTCGTGGGAGAGCACGGATCACACGGACCCATTAAAGTCAATGGGTCCATGTAAAACACGTACCGCACACGGATGTTGTCCGTGTGCAGTCCGTGTGCCATGCAGGAGACAGCGCTACTGTAAGCGCTGTCCCCCCGGCATGTGGTGCTGAAGCCCCATTCATTTCTTCTCTCCAGCAGCGTTTGCTGGAAAGAAGGAATGAATAATCTTTGTTTTTATTTATTTTTGTTTTTAAAATAAAGTTGCCGGTAATCGCTTTATGGGGTTCATTAATAATTATCGCCAGTTCATTCCGCTCTTCTCAACTTTGGTAGCTCCCCTGGTTGCCCTCACCAAGAAGGGAGCAAATCCCAAATTGCGGTCTGAGGAGGTCTCCAAGGCCTTTAACTCCATAAAGTCACACTTCGCTAGCGCACCCATCCTACATCGCCCCGATGTAGATAAGCCATTTATCATGGAGGTGGATGACTCATCTGTTGGTGCTGGAGCAGTCCTCTTCCAAAAGGATGCTCAAGGTCGGAAGCATCCTTGCTTCTTCTTTTCTAAGACCTTCTCACCAGCAGAGAGGAATTATTACATCGTGGACAGGGAGTTGCTAGTCATGAAGTTGGCTTTCTCAGAGTGGAGACATCTCTTGGAGGGAGCTCGTTTTCCCTTCCAAGTCTTCACAGATCATAAAAATTTGGTGTACCTGCAGACAGCCCAGTGGTTAAATTCTCGCCAGGCCAGATGGTCCTTGTTCTTCTCCCGGTTTTATTTCACCCTCCATTTTCTTCCTGGGGAGAAGAACATTCGTGCCGATGCTCCCTCTCGCTCCGTTGTATCATCTGTGGAGGAGGAAGAGGAGCCTCAGCTTATTGTCCCCACCGAGAGCCTGAGAACTGTGGCCCCGGTTTCGCTAAAGTCTGTGCCTCCGGGCAAGACTTTTGTACCATCCAGTTTGCATCCGGAGTTTCTTTCTTGGGCACACTCGTCCAAGGTGGGTGGACATTTTGGTTCCAAAAGGACATCTGAGTTACTGGCGAGGACATACTGGTGGCCGCATATGGCTCGTGATGTCACTGACTATGTTCGGACATGTGTCTCTTGCGCCAAGAACAAGTCCCCTCGGCAATGGCCAACCGGGTTGCTTTACCCTCTGCCGGTGGCGGACAGACCCAGGGAGATGGTCGGGATGGACTTTGTGGTGGGCTTACCTAATTCTCGTAGCTGCACCATTATCTGGGTGATAACCGACCATTTTTCCAAAATGGTTCATTTGGTGCCTCTTCCACGGCTACCTTCTGCACGGGCTCTGGCAGTCTTGTTCATCAAGCATATCTTTCGCTTACACGGTATGCCGGACAAGATTGTCAGTGACCGGGGTCCCCAGTTTGCGTCTCGATTCTGGAGGGAGCTTTGTCGTCTACTCAGTAATGAGTTGAATCTCTCCTCGGCTTATCATCGCGAGACGAATGGGTTGGTTGAGAGGGCCAATCAGACTCTGGTCACATATTTACAACATTTTGTTTCTGCCAGGCAGGATGACTGGGCATCCTTGCTACCGTGGGCAGAGTTTGCGCTTAACAATGCTGTAGCCGACTCCCCCGGTCAGACTCCTTTCCTCCTTAATTACAGCCAGCATCCGGAGGTACCTGTGCCTATGCCCGTGTCCTCTGCTGACTCCAGGGTGGCAGACTGGGCAGTGGAGGCACGAGACATTTGGGACCGCACTCAGCACGCCATCCGGGCCTCCAAGGAGAGAATGAGGTCCTCCGCCGATGCCCTGCCTCGACCTTTGCTCCTGGCGACTTACTGTGGCTCTCCGCTCGTAACATCAGGCTGCGTGTTGAGTCCACTAAGTTTGCACCTCGCTACTTGGGTCCCTTCAAGGTCCTTGAACAGGTTAATCCTGTGTTCTACCGTCTAGCCCTTCCTCCACGCCTAGGTATCACCGACACCTTTCATGTGTCCCTCCTTAAGCCCGTATACATGTCCCGGTTTTCTGAGCCATCGGGTTCGTCTATGGACAATTACGAGGTGAACGCTATTTTGGGGTGCAAGGTGGTACGTGGCAGAAAATTTTATTTGATGTACTGGAAGGGTTACGGTCCTGAGAGCCTGCTGAGCACATTCGGGCTCCGCAGCTCATTGCTGCCTTCGAACACAGCGAGGCCCTAGGAAGGGGGAGTAATGTTAGGGGTCGAGTTCCCACCTCTGCACAGGGGGAGTCTCGGGCCATCTCCGCTGCGGACTCTCATTCTTCTCCTGCCGCAGTGGAGCCTGCTCAGCGGAGACGTCAGTCCCAGCGTCTCGCTCAGTCTGACTCTGTAGAAAGTGCTGGGCAGTGGCGAGCAGACGCTTCTGGGACTACGTCCTGCTTTTCTCATTCTGAGCATGCCCAGAGTAAGATTTCTCAGTGGAGATCAAGGGTCACATGATCAGATACTGCAGCTAAAGCCATTGGTCCTTCAGGAAGGTCCTGTAGGTGCTCACGCTCTGTGGCAGCCTCTTATTGGTCCTTCTAGGAAGGTCCTGTACATGCTGCAACTATTTAAGGCTCGCATGGCCGCACGGCAATGCGCTAGTATCGTTCTATGTTATGTGCTTTGCTCCAGTGTGGTCATGTGAGTTTGTGTTCAGGGACCCGGCTGAAATAAGCCCCTAGAATGCTGGCACCTCCGGCGAGGAGATTTTGTGTGAATGTATTCAAGGACCTGGCTGAAATAAGCCCCTAGAATGCTGGCACCTCCGGTGAGGAGTTTTTGTGTGCATGCATGACCACTGACTGCTCTCAGTTGGGTAGTTAGCCTGTGCCACTGTGAAGTCAAACAGGGCGCAGTGCTTTGAGTTCACGGTTACTCTGTGAAGTAACAGAGTTAGCTCATACCACCTTTTTTTTGGAAGTGCATTTGAACAGCAAGGTTGATTGCTGTTGAGGGGAACTAGACAAAAAAAAAAATCTATAAATCTTCAGCAGAGCGAGTGTGAGCGAGCTGAGTGTGGCCTGAGCGTAAGTGTGGACGGCGGTAAGTGTGACTTGTGATTCAGTGAAGAGGTATTTGGAAAGCCTTTAACAAATACCTGTGTGAA
Source organism: Ranitomeya imitator (assembly GCF_032444005.1). Classification (NCBI taxonomy): domain Eukaryota; kingdom Metazoa; phylum Chordata; class Amphibia; order Anura; family Dendrobatidae; genus Ranitomeya; species Ranitomeya imitator. Next base: position 327,836,939 of record NC_091287.1, on the reverse strand, counting down.
TTTGTGTGAGTTGCTGAATTGGGGGTAGCTATATTCATAAGGGTTAACTTAGGGTGGGGGCTCATAGTTAAGGGTTTATAAGGGGCAGCTGTTTGGGGCTCAAGTCCTTTTTGGAAGTGCATTTGAACAGCAAGGTTGATTGCTGTTGAGGGGAACTAGACAAAAAAAAAAATCTATAAATCTTCAGCAGAGCGAGTGTGAGCGAGCTGAGTGTGGCCTGAATGTAAGTGTGGACGGCGGTAAGTGTGACTTGTGATTCAGTGACTTTGGAGTCAGGGAGTTTCCAAGGGATGAATTACTGAATTGCTGTCTGATTTTTATTAATACTTTGTATTTATTTTTATTTTTTTTATTGAACTGTTCTGTCTGGTGCAATCCCCATTAGGAAATGTGCTCCACGATTGTTAATGCCATCCAGTGCACATCTTGCCACATGTATGCAGTCCTTGAGCAGCCGATCGAGGGTGCATACTGCTGTGCGAGATGTGAGCACGTTGTGCATTTGGAAACCCAGATTCTGAATCTAAATGTGCAGCTGGCAACACTGAGATCCATAGACAATATGGAGAGGAGTCTTCTGCTCACGGAGCAGACGCTCAATGGGACAGATGAGGGGGGGGATGGTGGGATGGAGCTGAAGGACAATGAAGTAGCAAGCTGGGTGACAGTTAGGAAGCGGGGTAGAGGGAAGAGTGCCAGGGAGGCTAGTCCTGATCTGGAACACCCCAATAAGTTTGCTAAGTTGGCAGATGAGGGGGGTGCCAGTACAGGGGTAGCACTGCTGCAGCCAGGCATGTCCTCTGAAAGCCGGAGGAGTGACTGCTCCAGTAAGGAGGGAAATAGGAGAGCAGGGCAGGCCAGACAGGTGCTGGTAGTGGGCGACTCAATTATTAGGGGAACAGATAGGGCAATCTGTCACAAAGACAGGGATCGTCGAACGGTGTGCTGCCTACCTGGCGCTCGAGTCCGACACATCGCTGATCGGGTGGACAGATTATTGGGAGGGGCTGGTGAGGACCCAGCGGTCATGGTGCACATTGGCACTAATGACAAAGTTAGAGGTAGGTGGAAGGTCCTTAAAGATGATTTCAGGGAATTAGGCTGCAAGCTGAAAGCAAGGACCTCCAACGTGGTATTTTCCGAAATACTGCCGGTACCACGTGCCACGCCAGAGAGGCAACGGGAGATTAAGGAGGTTAATAAGTGGCTCAAGAATTGGTGTAGGAAAGAGGGGTTTGGGTTCCTGCAGAACTGGGCCGACTTCTCAGTTGGCTACAGGCTCTACGCTAGGGACGGGCTGCACCTCAATGGGGAGGGTGCAGCTGTGCTGGGGGAGAGAATGGCTAGAAGGTTGGAGGAGTGTTTAAACTAGGAATTGGGGGGAGGGTATTCATTTTATAGGAGGGGAAGATAGTGCAGACAGAGACCTGGGCACAAATAAGGAAGTTGGGGGTGGCGGTGGCGGTGGCATGGGGGGTGGGGTCAGAACAGTTAATAATTTAAGAAATAGAAGTACAGAGAGGAACATAAAGTGCATGTATACTAATGCCAGAAGCCTCGCCAACAAAATGGACGAATTAGAACTAATGTTGTTGGAGCATAATCATGACATGGTGGGGATATCTGAAACGTGGCTGGATGAGAGCCATGACTGGGCTGTTAACTTGCAGGGCTATAGCCTGTTCAGAAATGACCGTACAGATAAGCGAGGGGGAGGGGTGTGTCTATATGTAAAATCATCCTTAAAACCCATCCTGCGCGATAATATAGGTGAATTTAATGAAAATGTAGAATCCCTGTGGGTGGAGATAAGGGGAGGGGGAAAAAATAATAAATTACTGATAGGGGTTTGTTATAAATCTCCAAAAATAATGGAAGCAATGGAGAATATCCTCGTAAAGCAAATAGATGAAGCTGCGACTCAAGGAGAAGTCATTATTATGGGGGACTTCAACTACCCTGAAATAGATTGGGGAACAGAAACCTGCAGTTCCAGCAAAGGTAATCGGTTTTTGACAATTATGAGAGACAATTACCTTTCACAACTGGTTCAGGACCCAACAAGAAGGGGGGCACTGCTAGACCTAATATTAACCAACAGGCCAGACCGCATATCAAATATAAGGGTTGGGGGTCACTTGGGAAATAGCGATCACAAAATAATAAGTTTTCATGTATCCTTTAAAAAGATGTGTAGTAGAGGGGTTACAAGGACGCTAAACTTCAGGAGGGCAAATTTCCAACGGATGAGAGAGGATCTTGGTGCAATTAACTGGGACGATATCCTGAGACACAAAAATACACAAAGAAAATGGGAGACGTTTATTAGCATCCTGGATAGGACCTGTGCACAGTATATACCGTATGGGAATAAACATACTAGAAATAGGAGGAAACCAATATGGCTAAATAGAGTTGTAAGGGGCGCAATAAGTGACAAAAAGAAAGCATTTAGAGAATTAAAGGAAGTAGGTAGTGAGGAGGCATTAAATAAATACAGAAAATTAAATAAATTCTGTAAAAAGCAAATCAAGGCAGCAAAGATTGAGACAGAGAGACTCATTGCCAGAGAGAGTAAAAATAATCCTAAAATATTCTTTAACTACATAAATAGTAAGAAACTAAAAAATGATAGTGTTGGCCCCCTTAAAAATAGTCAGGGTGAGATGGTGGATGAGGATGAGGAAAAAGCCAATATGCTAAATGACTTTTTTTCATCAGTATTTACACAAGAAAATCCCATGGCAGACAAAATGTCTAGTGATAAAAATTCCCAATTAAATGTCACCTGCTTAACCCAGCAGGAAGTGCGGCGGCGTCTAAAAATCACTAAAATTGACAAATCTCCGGGCCCGGATGGGATACACCCTCGAGTACTGCAGGAATTAAGTACAGTCATTGATAGACCATTATTTTTAATCTTTAAAGACTCCATAATAACAGGGTCTGTGCCGCAGGACTGGCGTATAGCAAATGTGGTGCCAATATTCAAAAAGGGAACAAAAACTGAACTCGGAAATTATAGGCCAGTAAGCTTAACCTCTACTGTGGGTAAAATCCTGGAGGGCATTCTAAGGGACGCTATACTGGAGTATCTGAAGAGGAATAACCTCATGACCCAGTATCAGCACGGGTTTACTAGGGACCGTTCATGTCAGACTAATTTGATCAGGTTCTATGAAGAGGTAAGTTCCGGATTGGACCAAGGGAACCCAGTGGATGTAGTGTATATGGACTTTTCAAAAGCTTTTGATACGGTGCCACACAAAAGGTTGAAACATAAAATGAGAATAATGGGGATAGGGGAAAATATGTGCAAGTGGGTTGAGAGCTGGCTCAGGGATAGGAAACAAAGGGTGGTTATTAATGGAGCACACTCGGACTGGGTAGCGGTTAGCAGTGGGGTACCACAGGGGTCAGTATTGGGCCCTCTACTTTTTAACATATTTATTAATGACCTTGTAGGGGGCATTCAGAGTAGAATTTCAATATTTGCAGATGACACTAAACTCTGCAGGGTAATCAATACAGAGGAGGACAATTTTATATTACAGGATGATTTATGTAAACTAGAAGCTTGGGCTGATAAATGGCAAATGAGCTTTAATGGGGATAAATGTAAGGTCATGCACTTGGGTAGAAGTAATAAGATGTATAATTATGTGCTTAATTCTAAAACTCTGGGCAAAACCGTCAATGAAAAAGACCTGGGTGTATGGGTGGATGACAAACTTAAATTCAGTGGCCAGTGTCAGGCAGCGGCTACAAAGGCAAATAAAATAATGGGATGCATTAAAAGAGGCATAGATGCTCATGAGGAGAATATAATTTTACCTCTATACAAGTCACTAGTTCGACCACACTTAGAATACTGTGCACAGTTCTGGTCTCCGGTGTTTAAGAAAGACATAGCTGAACTGGAGCGGGTGCAGAGAAGAGCGACCAAGGTTATTAGAGGACTGGGGGGTCTGCAATACCAAGATAGGTTATTACACTTGGGGCTATTTAGTTTGGAAAAACGAAGACTAAGGGGTGATCTTATTTTAATGTATAAATATATGAGGGGACAGTACAAAGACCTTTCTGATGATCTTTTTAATCATAGACCTGAAACAGGGACAAGGGGGCATCCTCTGCGGTTGGAGGAAAAAAGGTTTAAGCATAATAACAGACGCGGATTCTTTACTGTAAGAGCAGTGAGACTATGGAACTCTCTGCCGTATGATGTTGTAATGAGTGATTCATTACTTAAATTTAAGAGGGGACTGGATACCTTTCTGGAAAAGTATAATGTTACAGGGTATATACACTAGATTCCTTGATAGGGCGTTGATCCAGGGAACTAGTCTGATTGCCGTATGTGGAGTCGGGAAGGAATTTTTTTCCCCAATGTGGAGCTTACTCTTTGCCGCATGGGGTTTTTTTTGCCTTCCTCTGGATCAACATGTTAGGGCATGTTAGGCTAGGGGTTGAACTAGATGGACATATAGTCTTCCTTCAACCTTAATAACTATGTAACTATGTAACTATGTAACTATATAGTTCTGCCGTTTTCTTGCAGCAGGTTCTCCTGCACGGTGGACCCCGGGCTGCGAACGCATCTATTATAATAAAACCTCTATATTTACTCGGTGCGTTCCGCTAGCCCTAACAAAAAGTACACATATTTGGTATCGCCGCGTCCGTAACGACCCGCTCTATAAAACTATCCCACTAGTTAACCCCTTCAGTGAACACCGCAAAAAAAAAAAAAAAAACGAGGCAAAAAACAACGCTTTATTATCACACTGGCGAACAAAAAGTGGAATAACACGCGATCGAAAAGACGGATATAAATAAACATGGTACCGCTAAAAATGCTCTCTTGTCCCGCAAAAAAAAGCCGCCACACAGCATCATCAGCAGAAAAATAAAAAAGTTATAGCTCTCAGAATAAAGTGATGCAAAAACAATTATTTTTTATATAAAATAGTTTTTATTGTGTAAAAGCGCCAAAGCATAAAAAAATGTAAATGAGGTATCGCTGTAATTGCACTGACCTAAAGAATAAAGCTGCTTTATCAATTTTACCACACGTGGAACGGTATAGACACCCCCCCCCTAAAAGAAATTCAGGAATTGCTGGTTTTTGTTCATTCTGCCTCACAAAAATCAGAATAAAAAGCAATCAAAAAATGTCATGTGCCGGAAAATGGTACCAATAAAAACCTCAACTCGTCCCACAAAAAACAAGACCTCACATGACTCTGTGGGCCAAAATATGGATAAATTATAGCTCTCAAAATGTGGTGATGCAAAAACTATTTTTTCAAATAAAAACTATCTTTTAGTGAGTGATTGTTGCCAATCATAAAAATCCACCCAAAAAATGCTATAAAAGTAAATCAAACCCCCCTTCATCGCCCCCTTAGATAGGGAAAAATAATAAAATTTTAGGGTTAGGGCTAGGGCTAGGATTAGGGCTAGGGTTAGGTTTAGGGCTAGGGATAGGGCTAGGGCTAGGGTTAGGGTTAGGGCTAGAGTTAGGGTTGGGGTTAGGGTTAGGGTTGGGGTTAGGGTTAAGGTTGGGGCTAAAGTTAGGGTTGGGGTTAGGTTTGGGGCTAAAGTTAGGGTTGGGGCTAAAGTTAGGGTTAGGGTTGGGGCTAAAGTTAGGGTTTGGATTACATTTACGGTTTGGATTAGGGTTGGGATTAGGGTTAGGGGTGTGGTTAGGGTTATGGTTGGGATTAGGGTTAGGGGTGTGTTTGGGTTAGGTTTTCAGTTAGAATGGGGGGTTTCCACTGTTTAGGCACATCAGGGGCTCTCCAAACGTGACAAGGCATCTGATCTCAGTTCCAGCCAATTCTGCGTTTAAAAACTAAAACAGTGCTCCTTCCATTCTGAGCTCTTCTGTGTGCCCAAACAGGGGTTTAACCCCACATATGGAGTATCAGCGTACTCAGGACAAATTGGACAACAAATTTTGTGGTCCAATTTCTCCTGTTACCCTTGAGAAAATACAAAACCGGGGGCTAAAAAATAATTTTTGTGGAAAAAAAAAGATTTTTTATTTTCACGGCTCTGCGTTAAAAAATGTAGTGAAACACTTGGGGGTTCAAATTTCTCACAACACATCTAGATAAGTTCCTTGAGGGTTCTAGTTTCCAATATGGCATAACTTGTGGTTTTTTTTTACTGTTTAGGTACATCAGGGGCTCTGCAAATGCAACGTGACACCTGCAGACCAATCTATCTAAGTCTGCATTTCAAACGGCGCTCCTTCCCTTCCGAGCTCTGCCGTGCACCTAAACAGTGGTCCCCCCCACATATGGGATATCAGCGTACTTAGGACAAATTGGACAACAACTTTTGCGGTTCAATTTCTCCTGTTACCCTTGGGGGAAAAAACTGCGGGCAAAAAGATCATTTTGTGGAAAGAAAAAATGATTTTTTAATTTTCATGGCTCTACATTCTAAACTTTAGTGAAACAATTGGGGGTTAAAAGTGCTCACCACACATCTAGATAAGTTCCTTAGGGGGTCTTCTTTCCAAAATGGGGTCACTTGTGGGGGGTTTTTACTGTTTAGGCACATCAGGAGCTCTCAAAACGCGACATGGGTTCCGATCTCAATTCCAGCCAATTTTGCATTGAAAAGTCAAACGGCGCTCCTCCCCTTCCGAGCTCTGCCATGTGCTCAAACAGTGGTTTACCCCTATATATTGGGGATCAGCGTACTCAGGACAAATTGAACAACAACGTTTGGGGTCCAATTTGTCCTGTTACTTTTGAAAAAATAAAAAATTTGGGGCAAAAATATCATTTTTGTGAAAAAAATATGATTTTTTTTATGGCTCTACATTATAAACTTCTGTGAAGCACTTGGAGGTTCAAAGTGCTCACCACACATCTAGATTAGTTCCTTAGGGGGTCTTCTTTCCAAAATGGTGTCATTTGTGGGGGGTTTCCACTGTTTAGGCACATCTGGGGCTCTCCAAATGCGACATGGTGTCCGATCTCAATTCCAGCAAATTTTGCATTGAAAAGTCAAACGGCGCTCCTTCCCTTCTGAGCTCTGCCATGTGCCCAAACAATGATTTACCCCACCATATGGGGTATCAGCTTACTCAGGACAAATTGTACAACGACTTTTGTAACATACATAGTAACATAGTAACATAGTTAGTAAGGCCGAAAAAAGACATTTGTCCATCCAGTTCAGCCTATATTCCATCATAACAAATCCCCAGATCTACGTCCTTCCACAGAACCTAATTGTATGATACAATATTATTCTGCTCCAGGAAGACATCCAGGCCTCTCTTGAACCCCTCGACTGAGTTCGCCATCACCACCTTCTCAGGCAAGCAATTCCAGATTCTCACTGCCCTAACAGTAAAGAATCCTCTTCTATGTTGGTGGAAAAACCTTCTCTCCTCCAGACGCAAAGAATGCCCCCTTGTGCCCGTCACCTTCCTTGGTATAAACAGATCCTCAGCGAGATATTTGTATTGTCCCCTTATATACTTATACATGGTTATTAGATCGCCCCTCAGTCGTCTTTTTTCTAGACTAAATAATCCTAATTTCGCTAATCTATCTGGGTATTGTAGTTCTCCCATCCCCTTTATTAATTTTGTTGCCCTCCTTTGTACTCTCTCTAGTTCCATTATATCCTTCCTGAGCACCGGTGACCAAAACTGGACACAGTACTCCATGTGCGGTCTAACTAGGGATTTGTACAGAGGCAGTATAATGCTCTCATCATGTGTATCCAAACCTCTTTTAATGCACCCCATGATCCTGTTTGCCTTGGCAGCTGCTGCCTGGCACTGGCTGCTCCAAGTAAGTTTATCATTAACTAGGATCCCCAAGTCCTTCTCCCTGTCAGATTTACCCAGTGGTTTCCCATTCAGTGTGTAATGGTGATATTGATTCCTTCTTCCCATGTGTATAACCTTACATTTATCATTGTTAAACCTCATCTGCCACCTTTCAGCCCAAGTTTCCAACTTATCCAGATCCATCTGTAGCAGAATACTATCTTCTCTTGTATTAACTGCTTTACATAGTTTTGTATCATCTGCAAATATCAATATTTTACTGTGTAAACCTTCTACCAGATCATTAATGAATATGTTGAAGAGAACAGGTCCCAATACTGACCCCTGCGGTACCCCACTGGTCACAGCGACCCAGTTAGAGACTATACCATTTATAACCACCCTCTGCTTTCTATCACTAAGCCAGTTACTAACCCATTTACACACATTTTCCCCCAGACCAAGCATTCTCATTTTGTGTACCAACCTCTTGTGCGGCACGGTATCAAACGCTTTGGAAAAATCGAGATATACCACGTCCAATGACTCACCGTGGTCCAGCCTATTGCTTACTTCTTCATAAAAACTGATTAGATTGGTTTGACAGGAGCGATTTCTCATAAACCCATGCTGATATGGAGTTAAACAGTTATTCTCATTGAGATAATCCAGAATAACATCCCTCAGAAACCCTTCAAATATTTTACCAACAATAGAGGTTAGACTTACTGGCCTATAATTTCCAGGTTCACTTTTAGAGCCCTTTTTGAATATTGGCACCACATTTGCTATGCGCCAATCCTGCGGAACAGACCCTGTCGCTATAGAGTCCCTAAAAATAAGAAATAATGGTTTATCTATTACATTACTTAGTTCTCTTAGTACTCGTGGGTGTATGCCATCCGGACCCGGAGATTTATCTATTTTAATCTTATTTAGCCGGTTTCGCACCTCTTCTTGGGTTAGATTGGTGACCCTTAATATAGGGTTTTCATTGTTTCTTGGGATTTCACCTAGAATTTCATTTTCCACCGTGAATACCGTGGAGAAGAAGGTGTTTAATATGTTAGCTTTTTCCTTGTCATCTACAACCATTCTTTCCTCACTATTTTTTAAGGGGCCTACATTTTCAGTTTTTATTCTTTTACTATTGATATAGTTGAAGAACAGTTTGGGATTAGTTTTACTCTCCTTAGCAATGTGCTTCTCTGTTTCCTTTTTGGCAGCTTTAATTAGTTTTTTAGATAAAGTATTTTTCTCCCTATAGTTTTTTAGAGCTTCAATGGTGCCATCCTGCTTTAGTAGTGCAAATGCTTTCTTTTTACTGTTAATTGCCTGTCTTACTTCTTTGTTTAGCCACATTGGGTTTTTCCTATTTCTAGTCCTTTTATTCCCACAAGGTATAAACCGCTTACACTGCCTATTTAGGATGTTCTTAAACATTTCCCATTTATTATCTGTATTCTTATTTCTGAGGATATTGTCCCAGTCTACCAGATTAAGGGCATCTCTAAGCTGGTCAAACTTTGCCTTCCTAAAGTTCAGTGTTTTTGTGACTCCCTGACAAGTCCCCCTAGTGAAAGACAGGTGAAACTGTACAATATTGTGGTCGCTATTTCCTAGATGCCCGACCACCTGCAGATTTGTTATTCTGTCAGGTCTATTAGATAGTATTAGGTCTAAAAGTGCTGCTCCTCTGGTTGGATTCTGCACCAATTGTGAAAGATAATTTTTCTTGGTTATTAGCAGAAACCTGTTGCCTTTATGGGTTTCACAGGTTTCTGTTTCCCAGTTAATATCCGGGTAGTTAAAGTCCCCCATAACCAGGACCTCATTATGGGTTGCAGCTTCATCTATCTGCTTTAGAAGTAGACTTTCCATGGTTTCTGTTATATTTGGGGGTTTGTAACAGACCCCAATGAGAATTTTGTTACCATTTTTCCCTCCATGAATTTCGACCCATATGGACTCGACATCCTCATTTCCTTCGCTAATATCCTCCCTTAAAGTGGACTTTAGACAAGACTTTACATAGAGACAAACCCCTCCTCCTCTCCGATTTTTACGATCCTTTCTAAACAGACTGTAACCCTGTAAGTTAACTGCCCAGTCATAGCTTTCATCTAACCATGTCTCGGTTATTCCCACTATGTCAAAGTTACCTGTAGATATTTCTGCTTCTAGTTCTTCCATCTTGTTTGTCAGGCTTCTGGCGTTTGCGAGCATGCAGTTTAGAGGATTTTGTTTTGTTCCAATCTCCTCGCTGTGGATTGTTTTAGAAATGTTCTTACCTCCCATCTGAGTATGTTTTCCTGGATCTTCTTTGTTCAAGTCTAATGTTTTTCTTCCCGTCCCCTCTTCTTCTAGTTTAACGCCCTCCTGATGAGTGTAGCGAGTCTTCTGGCGAATGTGTGTTTCCCAGGTTTGTTGAGGTGTAGTCCGTCTCTGGCGAGGAGTCCATCGTACAAGTAATTCACACCGTGGTCCAGGAATCCGAATCCTTGTTGTCTGCACCATCGTCTTAGCCAGTTGTTTGCATCAAGGATCCTGTTCCATCTCCTGGTGCCATGCCCGTCTACTGGAAGGATAGAAGAAAAAACTACCTGTGCATCCAGTTCCTTTACTTTCTTCCCCAACTCTTCAAAGTCTTTGCAGATTGTCGGTAGGTCCTTCCTTGCCGTGTCATTGGTGCCAACATGTATCAGAAGAAATGGGTGGACGTCCTTGGAGCTAAAGAGCTTTGGTATCCTATCGGTCACATCCTTGATCATCGCACCTGGAAGGCAGCATACTTCTCTTGCAGTTATGTCCGGTCTGCAGATGGCTGCTTCTGTGCCTCTCAGTAGTGAGTCTCCCACCACCACCACTCTTCGTTGCTTCTTGGCTGTACTTTTTGCTGTCACTTGTTGCTGTGTGCCCTTTTCTTTTTTGCTTGCTGGTATTGCTTCATCCTTAGGTGTGCCATCTTCATCCTCTACAAAGATTTGATATCGGTTCTTTAGTTGTGTGGTTGGTGATTTCTCCATGGTCTTCTTGCTTCTTTTGATCACATGCTTCCACTCATCTGCTTTTGGAGGTTCTCTGACACTTTTTTCACCTTCTGTGACCAGTAGAGATGCTTCTGTTCTGTCTAGAAAGTCTTCATTCTCTTTGATGAGTTTCAAAGTTGCTATTCTTTCTTCCAGACCCCGCACCTTTTCTTCTAAAAGGGCCACTAGTCTACACTTCTGACAGGTGAAATTTGATTCTTCTTCTGGTCGATCTGTGAACATGTAGCACATGCTGCAGCTCACCATGTAGGTTGTCACAGCTGCCATGTTGCTCCTAGATCCTGCTGACTTGCTGTGTGTTTTCCTTCTTGTGTAATCTACTCAGCCAAGCTCTCTTGCAATAATGTCCTACAGGCAAAAATTCGGTTTGGTGATGCTTTCCAATCAGCTGGTCCCGGCTGTACCCAACGATCTTCTAGCTTAGGGAGACTCTTCGCTTTTCCCAGAAGGCACCTGGAATATGCAAATTAGCCTCCTCAAGCTTGAATCCCTGTTTTTTTTGTGGTCCAATTTCTCCTGTTACCCTTGTTAAAATAAAACAAATTGGATCTGAAGTAAAAAATTTGTGAAAAAAAGTTAAATGTTCAATTTTTTTTAAACATTCCAAAAATTCCCGTGAAGCACCTGAAGGGTTAATAAACTTTTTGAATGTGTCTTTGAGTACCTTGAGGGGCGCAGTTTTTAGAATGGCATCAATTTGGGGCATTTTCTGTCATATAGACCCCTCAAAGTCACTTCAAGTGTGAGGTGGTCCCTAAAAAAATGTTTTTTTCAAATTGTGTTGTAAAAATGAGAAATCGCTGGTCAACTTTTAACCCTTATAACTCCCTAACAAAAAATTATGTTTCCAAAATTGTGCTGATGTAAAGAAGACATGTGGGAAATGTTGTTTATTAACTATATTATGTGATATAACTCTCTAATTTAAGGGCATAAAAACTAAAATTTGAAAATTGCAAAATTTTCACAATTTTCGCCAAATTTCTGTTTTTTTCACAAATAAATGCAAGTCATATCGAAATAGTTTTACCACTATCATAAAGTACAATATGACACGAGAAAACAGTCTCAGAATCACCAGAATACGTTGAAGCGTTTCAGAGTTATGACCTTATAAAGTGACAGTGGTCAGAATTGTAAAAATTGGCCCTGTCACTTAGGTGAAAACAGGCTTCGGGGTGAAGGGGTTAAAGCGATTGGAGAATAATAAAAGTTTGTGATGCCACCTGTGGTATTCAGTGAGGGATGACCAACTCTGCTTAAAGGGGTCTGCTGGGGTGATGTTATAGCAGCAGGGACGGTATGGCTTCCCCCAGGTGAAGCTGGGTCCCCAGGGCTCCCGGTGTAGTAAGGACGGGTGGTAGGTGGTGTGGAAAGAAATGGAGGACACAGGTTTGCAGTCTCTTTACCTCTTTACTGTATGATTCAAGCAGCCACAGTCCAGGGTACTGGATGACAGGTGCTGGTGGTGGTCCGGCTGCATCTCCACCTGGACTGGACATGTTCCTTCTCCCCCTGTTAACTTCAGCCAGGCCCTGCGCTCTATTACCTTGATCAGTGGCTGCTCCGTCGGCAGGCTGGAAGAACTCCTTCCGGTCTCCAAGTCGGGACTTCCTGCTTCCACCTGCTCACAACAGAGCACACCAGTGCTTCACTTCGTGCTCTTTCTTCTGGGTACCCATGACGGCACACCCCCTCTGCTTCCCACACACCATGTGGGGCTGTAGTGGAGCAGTTTTTGGCGGCAATTTTTTAAAATTCTATTGCGCGCACCGTGTGACGTAGTTATGGCAATGATTTAGAAACCCATTAAAGTCTCTGGCACACAATTTAATAAAGTCTCTCTAGTTTCTCAATAAAGCAAAGTCTCTTAGGCACACAAGACCCGTTTGTTTGGTCGGTCCATCCTGTTCATGATGCCAAAATGGGACGCCCACCAGGGCCGTGGGGTACTCCGGGTACCGGGTCTGGTACTTAAAGGAATGTGTCGCGGCGGCAGTAACCCAGTCCATGGCCCTGGGCACCCATGTTAAGGCAAGTCTTTAAAGGGATTGGTGAATAATAAGTTTGTGACGCCACCTGTGGTATTTGGTCAGGGACGACCAACGCTGCTTAAAGGGCTCTGCTGGGGTGATGTTATGGCAGCTGGGATGGTATGGCTTCCAACAGGTGAAGCTGGGTCCCCAAGGCTCCCAGTGTAGTAGGGACAGGTGGTAGGTGGTGTAGAAAGAAATGGAGGACACAGGTTTGCAGTCTCTTTACCTCTTTACTGTATGATTCAAGCAGCCACAGTCCAGGGTACCAGATCACAGGTGCTGGTGGTGGTCTGGCCGGCTTGGAAGCATCTCAGGAATCCCCCTAATCAGGTGGAGTTGGAAGCCTTCCTTCTACCGCTGTGTTGTAGTCCCTTGCTGCCTTAAGCCTCACACAAGGTCCTTATGTTATCTCTGTCCCCCTTTAGGTAGGACACTAACCCGTACGACACGTAACTCGAGCCTTTTTACAGGATCTCTATCACAACCCAGGCTCTATCTATTACTGTGTCCTCGGGTGTTAATGGTGGACAGGTAACTTGAAATCTAGCTGTCCGCTGGTTTCTGCCGTGGTGCATAAAGTTACCCCACAACCTCGGTCTTCCGGCTACCGGTATCTGTGCTCCCCCACTAGCAGCTTCTCTCTCCAGTTCTTTACTTTGCCTTTTGCTTCTTTTCCTCCTTTCAGTCTCTTTCATGTTGCTCTGGTCACTTTCTTTCCTTTCCAGGAGCTGCAGAATCATTCGTCAGCATGGCGCTAGCTTTCCTTCCTCACTCCTCGCTCTCCTCTCACCAACTGACTAACTCTCCCCAACGGCCTAGAAACTGACTCCTCCTCCCGACCAGAGAGAGCAGCTCCCCTGAAGTCGGGTTTAGAGCTCCCCCATCTGGCCTGGAGTCAGAACGGTGTTGTATGTGCTGAATACCTGTTAAAGGGATCCTTCCTCACTTCCAAGCATGACATCACTCTCCCCGTGAGGAAAGCAATGCCACTGTAACAACCAGTTACACCTCCTGTGTGTTATATCCAGATTGAGCCATTGTACTGGATGCAATCTAGACTGTGACTTTGTCAAAAGAACTGTTTACTTTGTTTTGCCTGCACGGAAGGCTGTTTATTTTATCCTTTGCTTATGGCTGATTTATGAAGCAGCAATAAACCAGCATGGACATTTAACCCCTTAGTGACAGAGCCAATTTGGTACTTAATGACCAGGCCAATTTTTGCAATTCTGACCACTGTCACTTTATGAGGTTATAACTCTGGAACGCTTCAACAGATCCCGCTGATTCTGAGATTGTTTTTTTGTGACATATTGTACTTCATGTTAGTGGTAACATTTCTTCGATATTACTTGCGATTATTTATGAAAAAAACGGAAATATGGCGAAAATTTTTAAAATTTTGCAATTTTCAAACTTTGTATTTTTATGCCCTTAAATCAGAGAGATATGTCATAAAAAATAGTTAATAAATAACATTTCCCACATGTCTACTTTACATCAGCACAATTTTGGAAACAAAATTTTTTTTTGTTAGGGAGTTATAAGGGTTAAAAGTTGACCAGCAATTTCTCATTTTTACAACACCATTTTTTTTTAGGGACCACATCACATTTGAAGTCATTTTGAGGGGTCTATATGATAGAAAATAATGAAGTGTGACACCATTCTAAAAACTACACCCCTCAAGGTTCTCAAAACCACATTCAAGAAGTTTATTAACCCTTTACGTGCTTCACAGGAACTGAAACAATGTGGAAGGAAAAAATGAACATTTAACTTTTTTTTGCAAACATCTTAATTCAGAACCATTTTTTTTATTTTCACAAGTGTAAAAACAGAAATGTAACCATAAATTTTGTTATGCAATTTCTCCTGAATACGCCAATACCCCATATGTGGGGGTAAACCACTGTTAGGGCGCACCGCAGAACTTAGAAGTGAAGGAGCGCCGTTTGACTTTTTCAATGTAGAATTGGCTGGAATTGAGATTGGACGCCATGTCGCGTTTGGAGAGCCCCTGATGTGCCTAAACAGTGGAAACCCCCCACAAGTGACACCATTTTGGAAACTAGACCCCTTAAGGAACTTATCTAGATGTGTGGCGAGCACTTTGAACCCCCATGTGCTTCACAGAAGTTTATAACGTAGAGCCGTGAAAAAAAAAAATATTTTTGCCCACAAATTTTTATTTTCACAAGGGTAACAGGAGAAATTAGACCACAAAAGTTGTTGTGCAATTTCTCCTGAGTACGCTGATACCCAATATGTGGGGGTAAACCACTGTTTGGGCGCACCGCAGAGCTTGGAAGAGAAAGAGTGCCGTTTTACTTTTTCAATGTAGAATTGGCTGGAATTGAGATCGGACGCCATGTCGCGTTTGGAGAGCCCCTGATGTGCCTAAACAGTAGAAATCCCCCATAAGTGACCCCATTTTGGAAACTAGACCCCCCATGGAACTTATCTAGATGTGTGGTGAGAACCTTGAATGCCCAAGTGCTTCACAGAAGTTTATAATGCAGAGCCGTGAAAATAAAAAATATTTTTTTTTTCCACAAAAAAGATTTTTTAGCCACCAAATTTTTATTTTCACAAGGGTAACAAGAGAAACTGGACCCCAAAAGTTGTTGTCCAATTTGTCCTGAGTATGCTGGTACCCCATATGTGGCGGTAAACCACTGTTTGGGCGCACGGCAGAGCTTGGAAGGGAAGGAGCGCCTTTTTGGAATGCAGACTTTGATAGAATGGTCTGTGGGCATTATGTTGCGATTGCAGAGCCCCTGATGTACCTAAACTGTAGTAACCCCCCACAAGTGACCCCATTTTGGAAACTAGACCCCCCAAGGAACTTATCTAGATGTGTGGTGAGAACTTTGAATGCCCAAGTGCTTCACAGAAGTTTAGAATGCAGAGTCGTGAAAATAAAAAATATTTTTTTTTTCACAAAAAAGATTTTGTAGCCCCCAAGTTTTTATTTTCACAAGGGTACCAAGAGAAATTGGACCCCAGAAGTTGTTGTCCAATTTATCCCGAGTACGCTGATGCCCCATATGTGGGGGTAACCCACTGTTTGGGCGCACGGCAGAGCTCAGAAGAGGGAGCACCATTTGACTTTTTGAGCGCAAAATTGGCTGTCGTGTTTGGAGACCCCCTGATGTACCTAAACAGTGGAAACCCCCCAATTCTAGTTCCAACCCTAACCCCAACACACCCCTAACCCTAATCCCAACCTCATCCATAATCCTAATCACTAACCCTAACCATAATCACAACCCTTACCCCAAAACAACCCTAATGTCAACCCTAACCATAACCCTAATCAAAACCCTAAATCCAACACACCCCTAATCCTAATCTCAACCCTAACCTCAAACCTAACCCTAATCCCAATACACCCCTAATCACAACCCTAACCTTAACCCTAATCCCAAACCTAACCCTAATCCCAAGCGTAACCCTAATGCCAACCCTAACCCTAATACGAACCCTAATCCAAACCCTAACCCTAATCCCAGCTCTAACCCTAACTTTAGCCCCAACCCTAGCCCTAACTTTAGCCCCAACCCTAACCTTAGCCCTAGGGCTACTTTCACACTTGCGTCGTTTGGCATTCCGTCGCAATCCGTCGTTTTGGACAAGAAACGGATCCTGCAAATGTGCCCGCAGGATGCGTTTTTTGCCCATAGACTTGTATTGCCGATGGATCGTGACGGATGGCCACACGTCGCGTCCGTCGTGCACTGGATCAGTTGTGTTTTGGCGGAGCGTCGGCACAAAAAAACGTTCAATGAAACGTTTTTTTGTACGTCGCATCCGCCATTTCTGACCGCGCATGCGTGGCCGTAACTCCGCCCCCTCCTCCCCAGGACATAGATTGGGCAGCGGATGTGTTGAAAAACTACAGCTGCTGCCCACGTTGTGCACAATTTTCACAACGTGCGTCGGTATGTCGGGCCGACGCATTGCGACGGCCCCATACCGACGTAAGTGTGAAAGAAGCCTAACCCTAAGTTTAGCCCCAACCCTAACCCTAAATTTAGCCCCAACCCTAACCCTAAATTTAGCCCCAACCCTAGCCCTACCCCTAACCTAACCCTACCCCTAACCCTACCCCTAACCCTACCCCTAACCTACCCCTAACCCTAACCCTACCCCTAACCCTACCCCTAACCCTACCCCTAACCTAACCCTAACCCTAACCCTACCCCTAACCCTACCCCTAACCCTACCCCTACCCCTAACCTAACCCTACCCCTAACCCTACCCCTAACCCTAACCTAACCCTAACCCTACCCCTAACCCTACCCCTAACCTAACCCTACCCCTACCCCTAACCCTACCCCTAACCCTAACCCTACCCCTAATTTTAGCCCCAACTGCTGTTCTCCTGCCAGCCGGCAGATGGAGACAGATGGCGGGCGCACTGGGCATGCATCCGCCATGTTCTGCTGCCGGCGGCCAGGAGGAGCAGCAAGAGGATCCAGGGACCTAGGTGAGTATGCTAGGGTCCCCGAATCCCCCTATTTCTCTGTCCTCTGATGTGCGATCACATCAGAGGACAGAGAATTACACTTTACTTTTTTTTTTTTTTGTGATCGCCGGTAAACAGTTAATTACCGGCGATCGCAAAACAGGGGTCGGTAATACCGACCCCGATCGTGCTCTTTGGGGTCTCGGCTACCCCCGGCAGCCGAGACCCCAAAGATTCTCCCGGTGCCGGCCGGCGGGCGCACTGCGCATGCGCCCGCCATTCTGAAGATGGCGGCGCCCACCGGGAGACACGAGGAGCATCGGGGGAGCTAGGTGAGTATTGGGGGGCCACCTGGGACCCCTTTTCTCTGTCCTCTGATGTGCGATCACATCGGAGGACAGAGAAATTAAAAAGAGATCGCTTTTTTTTTTTTTTTTGCGATCGCCGGTAAACGGTTAATTACCGGCGATCGCAAATGCGGGGTGGGTTAAAAACCCCCCGAATCATGTTCTCTGGGGTCTCGGCTACCCTCGGCAGCCGAGACCCCGGAGAAAATCGGCCTCTGGGGGGCGCTATGGACTTTTTCCACAGCGCCGTTAATTAACGGCGCTGTGGTTTAAGTACCCTTAGCGGCCGCCGTTAAAAGGAGTATCGGCGGTCGCTAAGGGGTTAAATAGAAATGCTTCCTGCTTTGCCTCCCAACACACCCAAGTGAGTGACATTCCCATATCAGGTTTTGTTTTTTGTTTTTTGTTTGTTTTTTTTGTATTTTTAAACATCACTAGTATAGTTTTAGTTGCATGTTTTGAGCCAAGGCCACAATGAAATCTAGCAGTTGGATTTTCCTTATATTTTTTATTTCCTTTGAATTCACTTTTGACTTTTGATGCAGATGGATATTTCTTATAAACACTGCATATTAAACCATATGTAAAGCTACTTTCTGCACAGTTTAACATCTTAGGCCAGGCCATCGTCACACTAGAGAGGAATACGGACGAGCAAGAGGCGCAAAAACAACGCATTGCACACGGACCAATGTTTCTCTATGGGGCAGCTTCCATCAGCCGTATATTTCTCAGCCATATTTTATGGGCTGAGAAAATCACAGCATGCTAGGTTTGTCAATGTATTGCGCAAAAAATCTGCCAATGAAAGTCTATGGGGCAAGAAAAATACAGATTACACACAGATCATGCGTGTGACTTGCGAGAAGTATGCACCAGTGTTCTACAGAAAAGCTGGTAATACAGTGCAGTGTACAGTAAAATCACACTGACAGGTTATAATAGAATAGCTAAAATAAATGTGTACACGTAGAATAGGTATATATATGTATATACTGTGTATGTCATTGACATATATATATATATATATATATATATAGTACAGAGCCAAAGTTTGGACACACGTTCTCATTTAAAGATTTTTCTGTATTTTCATGACTAACCTTTGATTTCTGAGGCTTTTGACTCGAATAAACTTATCCTCAGAAGCAGAGGTGACTCTTGGTATTCCTTTCTTGGGGCGGTCCTCATGTGAGCTAGTTTCTTTGTAGCGCTTGATGGTTTTTGCAACTGCAATTGGGGACACATTCAAAGTTTTCCCAATTTTTCAGACTGACAGACCTTCATTTCTTAAAGTAATCATGGCCACTCGTTTTTCTTTACTTAGCTGCTTTTTCATGCCATAACACAAATTCTAACAGTCTATTCAGTAGGACTATCAGCTGTGCATCCACCAGACTTCTGCACAACACAACTGATGGTTCCAACCCCATTTATAAGGCAAGAAATCCCACTTATTAAACCTGACAGGGCACACCTGTGAAGTGAAAACCATTTCCCGTGACTACCTCTTGAAGCTCATCAAGAGAATGCCAAGAGTGTGCAAAGCAGTCATCAAAGCAAAAGGTGGCTACTTTGAAGAACTTAGAATATAAGACATATTTTCAGTTGTTTCTCACTTTTTTGTTAAGTATATAATTCCACATGTGTTAATTCATAGTTTTGATGCCTTCAGTGTGAATTTACAATTTTCATAGTCATGAAAATACAGAAAAATCTTTAAATGAGAAGGTGTGTCCAAACTTTTGCTCTGTACTGTATATATTTATATGTATTACAGAGCTAGATAGCTTAAAAGCCGGTAATTCAATTGCCGGCTTTCCTATCTCCTTATCAAACCCGCCAGGATATGAGACATGGTTTACATACGGTAAACCATTTCATATCCGTTATATTTTTATATATTCCTCACTAATAATGTTAGAAGTGTCAGTGTGTAAAATTTGGGAGCTCTAGGTGTTAAAATAAAGGGTTAAATCACAGAAAAAAACTGGCATGGGTTCCCGCACAATTTTCTCCGCCAGAGTGGGAAAGCCAGTAACTGAGGGCAGATATTAATAGCCTAGAGAGGGTCAATGGTTATTTCCCCCACCCCCCACCCCCCCCCCCCCGACTAAAAACATCTGCCCCCAGCCAACCCAAAAAAGGCACATCTGTAGGATGCGCCAATTCTGGCACTTAGCCACTCTCTTTCCACTCCCCAGTAGTGGGGGGATATGGGGTGATAAGGGGTTAATGTCACCTTGCTAATGTAAGGTGACATTAAGCCAGGTTAATAATGGAGAGATGTCAATAAAACACCTATCCATTATTAATCCAATAGTAATAAAGGGTTAAATAAAGACACACACACATTATTAATAAATTATTTTAATGAAATAAATAAACACATGGGGTTTTATTATCTTTATTGTACTCCCAATCCCCCCCCAAAAGAAAGATATTAAAATCCCATGTGTTTATTTATTTCATTAAAATACTTTATTAATAATGTGTGTGTTTATAATAATAAAAAAATAAAAGAATTGCAAGGGAATTTGCCAATGACCTTGATGGCAGACTGTTACATATACTACAGGCAGAGGAGATTGGTGTTGAGGAACAGTGGACAATTCTGAGATGCTGTTTATAATACTGCTCTGGAGCATCTCGGGTCAGCAGCCAGAAATAATCAAGACTGGTTTGATGAAAATGACGAGGAAATAAAGACACTCCAAGAAGAGAAACATCAGCGGTATAAGGTGTATCAAAATGACCCCACGTCGTTAGCAAAGAAAGGTGCCTTTTCGAACATAAAAAGAAAGGTACAAATCAAGCTACGCGAGATGCAGGATATCTGGTCTCGCAAGAAGGCCGACAAAATTCAGGGCTATGCAGATACCCATGACCAGAAACGCTTCTATGATGCGCTCAAAGCTGTATATGGACCCCAGTCATCAAGCTCTTCATCTCTGCTTAACGCAGATGGAACTAAGCTGCTGAAGTAGTGTATAAGCGGGTGGTTTCGTCAAACTCAATCTGACAGGTGCCCCGCCCCTATCAAAGTGTATCAAAATGTGTAACCCCTCCCCTCCCCTTGTCTGACGGCTGGTATCCAGCTGTCCCTCCTTGTTTGATTCCCCCTTTTGATATAGTTTAATATAGTTTAATTTGTTGTAGTTTTGATATTATTCCCGTATTTTGTGGAATAACACATGTTTATAATTATAGCCTAGTCGTGTATTTATTTTACACGTGGTTTATAACACCTTTTTCATTTGTTTTATAATAGATTTTATACGTAGCCCCGAGTTTGATTCTGTAAGCTTTTGTTTTATTCACAGTGTATCCATATAGTGAATAGGGCTGATGTTTCTGTATGCAATCCTACAGCCTGTTATGTGAAAAGTATTCTCAAACACTAACTAAATGGTAAACATTACCTAAATTAGGTTAACTGTGGATCAGAGGCTTATAGCACCTAGGTCAAGCAATTGTTGTTGTATTTGCGTACCCCATAAATGTTTATTCTCACAAACAGAAAAGTTATTGTGTCCTGAAGATGGCATCTGAGGTTATTTGTTTTTTGTATTAGCTTTCTCAGAAAACAGCTGTGTTATCTGAGGGTCAGATATTTTTGTACAAACTCATGCTGTTTGGTGATCTTTGTGAAGCAGAACTTTGTTTTATAACACATTTGTACTTGTATTGTACCTGAATTGATATTTGCTTTCTCTTTTTTGTGTCCTGAAGATGGCATCTGCAAAGTTATTTGTTATCTACTGAGGCCATTGCAAGTTGTGTTTATTCACATTGTAGCAGGTTTTATCCTTGTGGCTGCCTTATATACACAGAAGAGATATGCACCAATGTCACAACACAAGTTATAATATGAGCCAATGTTACAACACAAGTAAGAAGCGTCGTGTTTTATACGAATAAAAGTCATTTAGGACTTATGTTATCATGTTTTTGCACTTTATTAATATGCAGGCCACATAGGTCAGTGATTTTTGCACTTTATTAACATACAACACACAAGAAATAGACATTTAGAACTTATTTATGATTAATATGCGATTATTAGGCATTTAGGACTTATGTTATCATGTTTTTGCACTTTATTAATATGCTGACCACATAGGTCAAGGATTTTTGCACTTTATTAATATGCGGTCCACATAGGTCAGTGATTTTTGCACTTTATTAACATACCACACAAGAAATAGACATTTAGAACTTATTTATGATTAATATGCGATTATTAGGCATTTAGGACTTATGTTATCATGTTTTTGCACTTTATTAATATGCGGTTATTAGTCATTTAGGACTTATGTTATCATGTTTTTGCACTTTATTAATATGCTGACCACATAGGTCAGGGATTTTTTGTACTTTATTAATATGCGGACCACAAACACTTCTGCACCCACGGGCACTTCTCAACCAACCATGCATCCGGTACTCATCAGTCACTGTGAAATAATGCAAAAATACATCTGTGCGCGGCTGTCGGCATCAACATTGTGCTATTATAAGTTTATGGTTCTGTAAAGAACACGCAACACATACAGAACTCACACACACACACAAATACACACAGCACACAACACGCACACATTTCTCAAAATGCCATACACTTCAGAATATATTTGCAATTCACTACGCATGTAACACATATTTCTTCGCCCCACACGCATTTAACAGTCTTTCATATGTATCGCAGAAAGATTTTAGTTCCAACTGCGGGTCAGCGGCTTAAAGAAAAGTTATTGTGGCCTTGATTCTGGGGTAACACATGTTTATAAATATAACCTAGTCGTGTATTTATTTTACACATGGTTTATAACACATTTCATTTGTTTTTGTTGTTTGATTGTCATGTAAGAAGCGTTGTGTTTTATACGAATATAAAAGTGACACATTCCCATATATTATTACAGCTTTCATTAATTCTACATTATTTTAGCACATATTAATTTTACACTATTAATTTTACAGGAGCCTGTGCTGCCTATAATTTGACTCCTTTTTATACAAAGACATCTAACATATACAGACTTTTAATATTTTTGTGTAAAATCGCGGTCAGACAGGCACAAACACACACACACACAAATACACACAGCACACAACACGCACACATTTCTCAAAATGCCATACACTTCAGAATATATTTGCAATTCACTACGCATGTAACACATATTTCTTCGCCCCACACGCATTTAACAGTCTTTCATATGTATCGCAGAAAGATTTTAGTTCCAACTGCGGGTCAGCGGCTTAAAGAAAAGTTATTGTGGCCTTGATTCTGGGGTAACACATGTTTATAAATATAGCCTAGTCGTGTATTTATTTTACACATGGTTTATAACACATTTCATTTGTTTTTTGTTGTTTGATTGTCATGTAAGAAGCGTTGTGTTTTATACGAATATAAAAGTGACACATTCCCATATATTATTACAGCTTTCATTAATTCTACATTATTTTAGCACATATTAATTTTACACTATTAATTTTACAGGAGCCTGTGCTGCCTATAATTTGACTCCTTTTTATACAAAGACATCTAACATATACAGACTTTTAATATTTTTGTGTAAAATCGCGGTCAGACAGGCACAAACACACACACACACACACACACACGCACACAACACAGAACCACACACAACAAACACACAGAACCCACACACACACACACACACACAAGAAATAGACATTTAGGACTTATTTATGTTATTATCTTTATGCACTTTGAATGTGCTGTCTATAATTTGACTCTATCCTTGTTTTGTTGAAAATAACTGGACATACATAAGAAACCGGGCAATATATCTTTATAGAAATAACACTTCTGCACTCTTTGTGTATTTCTATCAGTTTTATTCAGGCATTTATAACACAACATGTTTGATATTGGTAATTTGATTCTGGGAACACATTTTAAGTTACTGCTGCACATGTATTACTGTTTTTCTTGTTTTTTTGTGTAAAATTTCGTTGTTGGCTTACAAAGACATTTCTTTGAGAAATGTGTAGCATAACCAATTACCCATCACGGCCACTAGATGGCAGAATATCATATTAATTATTCTGGGATAACATTTCTCTTTGGGCATTTCTATCAGTTTTATTTATGCTTTTATAACACAACATGTCTGCTATTGTTAATTTGATTCGGGGATAACACATGTTTATAAAAATAACGCTATAGCAAGCGGTAATGTCAAATTCTGAAAATAGCCATTTTATATTGAATTACTAACATTTTTCTATTTTAGCGCTGACACAGCCACATATATTATTCCAGCTTTCTTTAATTCTGCATTATTTTATCACATGATGAAAATAGTCATTTTATATTGAATTACTGCAGCTCGCGGCGCGTTACCACTGGACTCGTTTCTCAATTAATTTCCCAGCTGACGACGCTATCTATAATTCTGCGTATACCTTAGGCGTGTATTTACATGACAGTGTAATTATTTCTCACAATAAAACAACAGCTCAAATTTTAAGTTAGCTAACAGCATAATGATGACAAATGCATCTTTGCGGAATCTGATAACGACACGCTGAACAAAGGACGGAGCCTGACAAATACACACAACACACAACACGCACATATTATGAAAAATGACAACCATTGTATGTGATTTAAAAGACTTTAGTTAGATTTATCAGGGGTGATTTAGTTTGAAAGCACGCAACTCCTCGGTAATGTCATGTGTTGGACACGCATTTAACAGTCTTTCATATGTATCGCAGAAAGATTTTAGTTCCATCTGTGCGAGTTTGCTTTGAGCGTACTGCGCAGACATGTCAGTAAACATTTTGACATGGTCAGCATCCCACGAAGGACGACCTGTGTAAGGTGTATGTACAGCAACTTTCTGCTTTCTACCTACACGGCGTCGGGATACGGTTCGTTTCTTTAGAGGTAATACAGGGGCAAAAACGCTAGAAAAGTCTGCAAGAGCAGTATCTGCAGATTGCACAGTCTGGCACACAGGTATATTGAGGGGCTCTGTGGGTGACCACATACCCTCGGAGAGCTGTTCAATTTCTCTGTTTTCAGGCGTAACTTGGGGTATGGCGCTTGTGCTATTGGCGGGCCGAGTTATGCGGGGCCTAGCGTTCGGCGCTGCACGTTTCTCTCTTGAAACGTTCGTATATTTCTGATGTGAAATCTTGGGGCTTGGATTCCCGGGTTGTTTTGGTGCAGCGTAGCATTCATCACGATCCACAACACAGATGGGCGAGAGAGATGTTGTTCGCACCGCCGTATTAGCTCTTTGTGGTTGATTCTCTTCAGTGTCGTAATTACGCCGGTGCAAAACTCGTTGTTGAAGAGGCGACGTATCTAAAAGAAAAGATACAAGTGGCGGTTAGCCGCGAAACGGCGCAAAATTGGAAAAGCTAAACGGCGACGCATAGCTATGATCATACGTAATATTTGAAAAGTTAATGGGGACAGGTAACCATGAAATCATTGTAACAATATTTACATAAACCTGTATAGAGCAGTCCAGATATATACTTACAAGTATGAAGCGGGAATTGTCCCACATCAGCTCCTGGTTTAACGGGAGGCGCAATGCTCAAACTCGCAGAGGCGGGAATATTCTCTTTTTCAAGCTGTATTTTCCGGGCAACTAGATTAGCGGGTGTAAGTAAAAATATAACGATTAGCGAACACAGAATTGATTTTCTACACAAAACTGCAGCGGTGAGAAGAATATATATATATATATATATATATATATATATATATTCAAAAATGAATTTTCTGACAGTTAGCTAGCAGCTGTAAGTAAATATGAGTATTACACAAAAGTGAGAATCGACTGTATTTCAAGTGAACAGATACCTTTTCTATTCTTGAAACATCGGCGTAACGAGTTGCCGCGTCTTTTAGGCGCATCGGGTTTCGCTGAAGTTGCAGGGTTCTTGACATCTAT
Source organism: Ranitomeya imitator (assembly GCF_032444005.1). Taxonomy (NCBI): domain Eukaryota; kingdom Metazoa; phylum Chordata; class Amphibia; order Anura; family Dendrobatidae; genus Ranitomeya; species Ranitomeya imitator. The sequence continues at coordinate 327,811,285 of NC_091287.1, read as the reverse complement.
GATCTCCACGTCTGAACCCAGCGTATCGCGTGGTTCGGGAACACACCAGTTTTCAGCCATAGCGTCAGATGTCTCCGTGTCAGTATCTGTATGAGAAATTGCGCGTAGTTCGTGTTTACATACAAAGGATTAAAGCAACTGATATAGTATAATATAGTTTTACGGTATAAACATATTTGCGGTGTAAATTAATATAGCAAGACTTATGCCGCTATATATTAATAATTCAGTATTATATTGATGGCTACCGCTATTATTTGTTTTATTAATTTAATCATATATTTATTATGCCATAATTTGTGTAATACAATAGTTAATAGATGCTATAGTTTTACGCCATAAACAGTATATATTAACATAGATAATATATATATATATATATATTTAGCTTTCTTACATGTGATACATGAAAGATAAATATCTTTGTACCGTGTTACAATGACATTTTTCCCTATCTAAAAGCAAAAAGGTGCTCCTAATTACCCATGATGAGATGAAGAGCAGGCCCATTATCGGCTATCGGCGCCACGGCTTCAATGCGCGCATAATTCTGCGTTATGAAATTATTGCGCCAATCGGGCGACATACACGGCTCTTAAATAAGAAAGAATGCATGAATATATAATTAATATAATTTACTTATAATATAATGACACAATCAGAATGAGTCAATACTCTGTACATTATACGCGTATAATACCGAGTTAATACATGCATTAATTGCATGTATGACTGTGTTCTGGGTGTTAACAGAAGGCGTGTGATGTGGCGTAACTGGGTGTGTTTCTGGGTGTTAACACCTGAGTTGCTTTCTGACACTCAGGATAAATACAGCTGCCTGTCCCACTACAGTACAACAGACATCCACCAGAAGTCCGACTAGGATAAAAAGCAGAGCTATTCTAAATGTAAGTATATAAGACAGTTGTGTTATTATTCGCAAATGCATAATTATATTTAACTATGCATCTCTAAACCATAATTAAGGATGTTATTTGTTTAATAAGTTAGTGTTATACTGGCAGCTAACTGCATATTTAGTAGCGATGTATAATATAGTTTTTTACTGTATAAGCAATATTTGTGGGACATAATTAATATAGAAAGGCTTATGGATGGGGCATAACAACCATTGTTATCTGACATGTGCGCGCAATTAGTCACGGGTGCCGTATAATGCTGTTTCCTGTAGGTGTGTTCACGGTGGGTGGTAATTTCTCTCTGAACAGTTGCGCTACTCTCTGAAAAGTAGGTGTTTACTGTTTTATTTGCGGTCTAATATTATCAATGCCTGTAAAGCATATTTTTGTAACGTAGTTTTAAACTGTATTTATTGGCGGCGCAGTTATAGATAAAACTTATCCCCTATTTATTTAAGATGGAAGCCCAATACCCTCGCGAGCAATGCAGCCCCCTTCTTGCAAGCACACAATTAGGTATTATACGCGTATAATGTACAGAGTATTGACTCATTCTGATTGTGTCATTATATTATAAGTAAATTATATTAATTATATATTCATGCATTCTTTCTTATTTAAGAGCCGTGTATGTCGCCCGATTGGCGCAATAATTTCATAACGCAGAATTATGCGCGCATTGAAGCCGTGGCGCCGATAGCCGATAATGGGCCTGCTCTTCATCTCATCATGGGTAATTAGGAGCACCTTTTTGCTTTTAGATAGGGAAAAATGTCATTGTAACACGGTACAAAGATATTTATCTTTCATGTATCACATGTAAGAAAGCTAAATATATATATATATATATATTATCTATGTTAATATATACTGTTTATGGCGTAAAACTATAGCATCTATTAACTATTGTATTACACAAATTATGGCATAATAAATATATGATTAAATTAATAAAACAAATAATAGCGGTAGCCATCAATATAATACTGAATTATTAATATATAGCGGCATAAGTCTTGCTATATTAATTTACACCGCAAATATGTTTATACCGTAAAACTATATTATACTATATCAGTTGCTTTAATCCTTTGTATGTAAACACGAACTACGCGCAATTTCTCATACAGATACTGACACGGAGACATCTGACGCTATGGCTGAAAACTGGTGTGTTCCCGAACCACGCGATACGCTGGGTTCAGACGTGGAGATCATAGATGTCAAGAACCCTGCAACTTCAGCGAAACCCGATGCGCCTAAAAGACGCGGCAACTCGTTACGCCGATGTTTCAAGAATAGAAAAGGTATCTGTTCACTTGAAATACAGTCGATTCTCACTTTTGTGTAATACTCATATTTACTTACAGCTGCTAGCTAACTGTCAGAAAATTCATTTTTGAATATATATATATATATATATATATATATATATATATATTCTTCTCACCGCTGCAGTTTTGTGTAGAAAATCAATTCTGTGTTCGCTAATCGTTATATTTTTACTTACACCCGCTAATCTAGTTGCCCGGAAAATACAGCTTGAAAAAGAGAATATTCCCGCCTCTGCGAGTTTGAGCATTGCGCCTCCCGTTAAACCAGGAGCTGATGTGGGACAATTCCCGCTTCATACTTGTAAGTATATATCTGGACTGCTCTATACAGGTTTATGTAAATATTGTTACAATGATTTCATGGTTACCTGTCCCCATTAACTTTTCAAATATTACGTATGATCATAGCTATGCGTCGCCGTTTAGCTTTTCCAATTTTGCGCCGTTTCGCGGCTAACCGCCACTTGTATCTTTTCTTTTAGATACGTCGCCTCTTCAACAACGAGTTTTGCACCGGCGTAATTACGACACTGAAGAGAATCAACCACAAAGAGCTAATACGGCGGTGCGAACAACATCTCTCTCGCCCATCTGTGTTGTGGATCGTGATGAATGCTACGCTGCACCAAAACAACCCGGGAATCCAAGCCCCAAGATTTCACATCAGAAATATACGAACGTTTCAAGAGAGAAACGTGCAGCGCCGAACGCTAGGCCCCGCATAACTCGGCCCGCCAATAGCACAAGCGCCATACCCCAAGTTACGCCTGAAAACAGAGAAATTGAACAGCTCTCCGAGGGTATGTGGTCACCCACAGAGCCCCTCAATATACCTGTGTGCCAGACTGTGCAATCTGCAGATACTGCTCTTGCAGACTTTTCTAGCGTTTTTGCCCCTGTATTACCTCTAAAGAAACGAACCGTATCCCGACGCCGTGTAGGTAGAAAGCAGAAAGTTGCTGTACATACACCTTACACAGGTCGTCCTTCGTGGGATGCTGACCATGTCAAAATGTTTACTGACATGTCTGCGCAGTACGCTCAAAGCAAACTCGCACAGATGGAACTAAAATCTTTCTGCGATACATATGAAAGACTGTTAAATGCGTGTCCAACACATGACATTACCGAGGAGTTGCGTGCTTTCAAACTAAATCACCCCTGATAAATCTAACTAAAGTCTTTTAAATCACATACAATGGTTGTCATTTTTCATAATATGTGCGTGTTGTGTGTTGTGTGTATTTGTCAGGCTCCGTCCTTTGTTCAGCGTGTCGTTATCAGATTCCGCAAAGATGCATTTGTCATCATTATGCTGTTAGCTAACTTAAAATTTGAGCTGTTGTTTTATTGTGAGAAATAATTACACTGTCATGTAAATACACGCCTAAGGTATACGCAGAATTATAGATAGCGTCGTCAGCTGGGAAATTAATTGAGAAACGAGTCCAGTGGTAACGCGCCGCGAGCTGCAGTAATTCAATATAAAATGACTATTTTCATCATGTGATAAAATAATGCAGAATTAAAGAAAGCTGGAATAATATATGTGGCTGTGTCAGCGCTAAAATAGAAAAATGTTAGTAATTCAATATAAAATGGCTATTTTCAGAATTTGACATTACCGCTTGCTATAGCGTTATTTTTATAAACATGTGTTATCCCCGAATCAAATTAACAATAGCAGACATGTTGTGTTATAAAAGCATAAATAAAACTGATAGAAATGCCCAAAGAGAAATGTTATCCCAGAATAATTAATATGATATTCTGCCATCTAGTGGCCGTGATGGGTAATTGGTTATGCTACACATTTCTCAAAGAAATGTCTTTGTAAGCCAACAACGAAATTTTACACAAAAAAACAAGAAAAACAGTAATACATGTGCAGCAGTAACTTAAAATGTGTTCCCAGAATCAAATTACCAATATCAAACATGTTGTGTTATAAATGCCTGAATAAAACTGATAGAAATACACAAAGAGTGCAGAAGTGTTATTTCTATAAAGATATATTGCCCGGTTTCTTATGTATGTCCAGTTATTTTCAACAAAACAAGGATAGAGTCAAATTATAGACAGCACATTCAAAGTGCATAAAGATAATAACATAAATAAGTCCTAAATGTCTATTTCTTGTGTGTGTGTGTGTGTGTGTGGGTTCTGTGTGTTTGTTGTGTGTGGTTCTGTGTTGTGTGCGTGTGTGTGTGTGTGTGTGTGTGTTTGTGCCTGTCTGACCGCGATTTTACACAAAAATATTAAAAGTCTGTATATGTTAGATGTCTTTGTATAAAAAGGAGTCAAATTATAGGCAGCACAGGCTCCTGTAAAATTAATAGTGTAAAATTAATATGTGCTAAAATAATGTAGAATTAATGAAAGCTGTAATAATATATGGGAATGTGTCACTTTTATATTCGTATAAAACACAACGCTTCTTACATGACAATCAAACAACAAAAAACAAATGAAATGTGTTATAAACCATGTGTAAAATAAATACACGACTAGGCTATATTTATAAACATGTGTTACCCCAGAATCAAGGCCACAATAACTTTTCTTTAAGCCGCTGACCCGCAGTTGGAACTAAAATCTTTCTGCGATACATATGAAAGACTGTTAAATGCGTGTGGGGCGAAGAAATATGTGTTACATGCGTAGTGAATTGCAAATATATTCTGAAGTGTATGGCATTTTGAGAAATGTGTGCGTGTTGTGTGCTGTGTGTATTTGTGTGTGTGTGTGTTTGTGCCTGTCTGACCGCGATTTTACACAAAAATATTAAAAGTCTGTATATGTTAGATGTCTTTGTATAAAAAGGAGTCAAATTATAGGCAGCACAGGCTCCTGTAAAATTAATAGTGTAAAATTAATATGTGCTAAAATAATGTAGAATTAATGAAAGCTGTAATAATATATGGGAATGTGTCACTTTTATATTCGTATAAAACACAACGCTTCTTACATGACAATCAAACAACAAAAACAAATGAAATGTGTTATAAACCATGTGTAAAATAAATACACGACTAGGTTATATTTATAAACATGTGTTACCCCAGAATCAAGGCCACAATAACTTTTCTTTAAGCCGCTGACCCGCAGTTGGAACTAAAATCTTTCTGCGATACATATGAAAGACTGTTAAATGCGTGTGGGGCGAAGAAATATGTGTTACATGCGTAGTGAATTGCAAATATATTCTGAAGTGTATGGCATTTTGAGAAATGTGTGCGTGTTGTGTGCTGTGTGTATTTGTGTGTGTGTGTGAGTTCTGTATGTGTTGCGTGTTCTTTACAGAACCATAAACTTATAATAGCACAATGTTGATGCCGACAGCCGCGCACAGATGTATTTTTGCATTATTTCACAGTGACTGATGAGTACCGGATGCATGGTTGGTTGAGAAGTGCCCGTGGGTGCAGAAGTGTTTGTGGTCCGCATATTAATAAAGTACAAAAAATCCCTGACCTATGTGGTCAGCATATTAATAAAGTGCAAAAACATGATAACATAAGTCCTAAATGACTAATAACCGCATATTAATAAAGTGCAAAAACATGATAACATAAGTCCTAAATGCCTAATAATCGCATATTAATCATAAATAAGTTCTAAATGTCTATTTCTTGTGTGGTATGTTAATAAAGTGCAAAAATCACTGACCTATGTGGACCGCATATTAATAAAGTGCAAAAATCCTTGACCTATGTGGTCAGCATATTAATAAAGTGCAAAAACATGATAACATAAGTCCTAAATGCCTAATAATCGCATATTAATCATAAATAAGTTCTAAATGTCTATTTCTTGTGTGTTGTATGTTAATAAAGTGCAAAAATCACTGACCTATGTGGCCTGCATATTAATAAAGTGCAAAAATCACTGACCTATGTGGTCCGCATATTAATAAAGTGCAAAAACATGATAACATAAGTCCTAAATGACTTTTATTCGTATAAAACACGACGCTTCTTACTTGTGTTGTAACATTGGCTCATATTATAACTTGTGTTGTGACATTGGTGCATATCTCTTCTGTGTATATAAGGCAGCCACAAGGATAAAACCTGCTACAATGTGAATAAACACAACTTGCAATGGCCTCAGTAGATAACAAATAACTTTGCAGATGCCATCTTCAGGACACAAAAAAGAGAAAGCAAATATCAATTCAGGTACAATACAAGTACAAATGTGTTATAAAACAAAGTTCTGCTTCACAAAGATCACCAAACAGCATGAGTTTGTACAAAAATATCTGACCCTCAGATAACACAGCTGTTTTCTGAGAAAGCTAATACAAAAAACAAATAACCTCAGATGCCATCTTCAGGACACAATAACTTTTCTGTTTGTGAGAATAAACATTTATGGGGTACGCAAATACAACAACAATTGCTT